>NW_006799986.1:1015960-1029575 GCF_000485575.1 Poecilia formosa | reverse complement strand
GAGGACGTGACAGCAGCTGTGTCAGAGCTCAGAGACAAACTACAGGACATCTTGAGAGACACATGGAGAACCATCTCACTGATGGTCACTTGGGTGGATGTTCTACTGTCAGAACCAGAACCAAAGAGCAGAGCTGGATTCTTACAATATTCATGTGAAATCACTCTGGATCCAAATACAGCATTCAGACAGCTGGTACTATCAGAGGGGAACAGGAAGGTGACAAGGATTGGTCAACCTCAGTCTTATCCCAGCCACCCAGACAGATTCACTGTTTGGCCTCAGGTTCTGAGTAGAGAGAGTCTGACTGGACGATGTTACTGGGAGGTGGAGAAGACCGGGTCATGGGTTCATGTAGCAGTCACTTACAAGAATATCAACAGAACAGGACGAGATGAATGTTTATTTGGAAGTAATGACAAATCTTGGGCTTTGGATTGTGAACAAAACAGTAATACATTTATTCATAATGAAATCCGGACCTCCATCTCGGGCCCAGTTTCCTCCAGAGTCGGAGTGTACCTGGATCACGGAGCAGGTATTGTGTCTTTCTACAGAGTCTCTGAAACAATGACTCTGATCCACAGAGTCCAGACCAGATTCACTCAGCCTCTGCTGGCTGGAGTTTATGTTAGTTCAGGATCCTCTGCAGAGTTTTGTAAACCCAAATAGATTTTCTCTCTGACTTTGATCAGGGTCTGTTGGTCTCATGTTTCTCCTGTTCTTCTCTTTATTTCTCTGGTTTAAATGTAGGTGTCTGTGTTCCAGCTGTCGTAATGGACATCACTGATGTTTCATTGTTTCCACTTAAAAATCTGAACTTCTCTGGGTTCTAAAAATATTGCTTAAATATTTGTGTTGATGTGTTTTGATGGTCTGCTTTTTCTTCAACTGAATAAACATTGTTCTGGTTTAAATCAGTTGAAACTGAAGTGAACTGCTTCAGAAACTAACGTCAATATAGAACTGATCCTATTTTCTTATAAATTATTTAGATTTGGGTCTGAAAAATAATTTTTGTCTCTTGAACATTTTATCTTCACTATTACAATAAATTGTGAGTTTTGTCATCTGAAGTGCAGAAGCATCTCAAACACACCTAATGCATCCAGGGACATAAGGAGCAACAATCTGATCTGAGTTAAAGTGAATTACCATTAAGATGCTGGGAATCTTCATGTTTTCCAATCAGTTTGGTTGACAAACTTTCTTCCTTTTAATTCTGACAAGACAGAAGTTGTTTTTGAACCAAAATCTGAAAAATAAACTGGTATGTCAATTACCTGTCAGTAAATAATGATGTAAAGATGGCATTTTTGACCAAGATATGTCATTTAAATCATATATCAAAACAATTTTCCAGGATTTCATCAAAATATTGTCAAACTTATAAATATTTTGTCCAGGAGTATTGCTGAAAACTAGCCCATGCATTTGTTACTCAAGGCTGGATTACAGTAAACCCTTATCAGAAAATTCACAAATACCTTCAGCTGACCCAAATGCTGCAAGGAGAGGTCTGATGAAAATTAAAAACAGAGATCGTACTTCTTCTACTTCAGCTTCCCTTCTCTGGCTCCCAGTTAAATCCAGAATAAAATTTAAGATCATCCTTCTCACAAATAAAGCCCTTAATAATGAAGCTTCATCATATGCCAGAGATCTGATTGGTCCATATGTTCTTACCAGAGCGCTTCGCCATCAGACTGCAGGTCTACTGCTGGTTCCTAGAATTTGAAAACGTAGAATAGGAGGCAGATCCTTTAGTTATCTGGAACCAGATCCCAATTTTAGTCCATGAGGCAGTCACCCTGATCACTTTGAAGACCAGGCTGAAAACTTTGCTCTTTGATGAAGCTGATTGTTAGACTGGCTTAGGTTATTACTTCTGTAGTTATGCTGCCAAACGATTAGACTACTGGAGGACAAACTGACCACTTTTTTTATTTGCATTATTTTAACTGTTACATTTTTGCTTTCTGTTATTTTCTATCCAAATAAGCGTAGTGAGTTTCAGACAATTAGCCATCCTAATTGGCTGTTATTGCTTCCTGTCGGAGGGCATCGGCTGGGATAATGCTGCCATCAACTAACTGCTCCTCTACTATTAACTTTTTACTTTAATGAAAGTGGAAAATTATCCTACATCAGTTCTTCTGTTTCTTCTCAAACCTCCAGTCGGTCGTGGCAGATGGCCAATGGTACTGAGCCCGGTTCTGGTTCTGAACCGGGGTCAGTACCAGAACCGGTACTGTTAAAGGGGAGTTTTTCCTGTCCACTGTCGCTACATGCATGCTCGCTATGAGGGATTGCTATAAAGTCAACGACGCTACGGTACCTGCTCATGACTGGATGCAATCTGCTGGGATTCCAGAAACATTTTAAACTTCTTTGAATCAATAATTTAGCCTACTGTGTTGTTTGATAACTGGGATTGATTGGAATGCATGTACGATTGAATTATTTTATTTTTTAGACAGATTGCTGTGACTTGGCGCTATATAAATAAACATTAATTAATTTTCTTAGTCTTACTTGCATCGGCCCCAGACAGACATCAGTTTGTTTATGACCACTTCATGGAAGATAAAAACTTTAGGATCTGTGCCCATCAGTCAATAAAAAAATTAAAACGCCATAAAATGATTGGATTAAACATTTGGAGCCTGAAGGCAACGTTTTACAGATCCAGTCTCACATATACCCATTAGCCCGTTGCATGATAAGTAGCAGGACAACCTAAAAATAATCAGGACAAGCTGTCACTTCCCACTCAGTTTTATCCAATCTGCATGTTCAGATTTCCAGCTTCGAATGGTTAGAAGGCTTATACTAATTGACTGGAGGGCTCAGCGTCCCGGAGACGGACAGGAAAATAAACCAACATCATAACTTCCTGCTAAACTCCTCGCTGTCCTCGCCTGAGTAACGCTCAGGGAAGAGATCCGGACTCCCTGAATGGCATGTTATTTATTAAAGTCCCCATGACTGACGGAGGTTAGAGTGGGAGCGAGCGCTGACCCACAGCTGCAGAGTGGGATCACACTCTGAGGACGGCTGTGTTCAGTGGAGGCTCAGTAATAGCTAAGTACTGTGAAACGACGCAGTGAGGGTAATGATACGACCACGCGACAACCACGTATTGGGCCCCTTTAATTACACTCAAGGCGGAGACACAACGCTGCAGTTGTCAGATCTGTAAGCTGTATTTACTCAGTGGTTCTGACTCACTGACACCCAACCAACCCAAGTTTAACTAAACCCACAAAACTTCTTTGTTCTTTGAGCTTCTAATGTATTTAATGTAACTATTACAGCTAATACTCTGGGAATTAGAGCAAAAAACAACCACCAAGTTTACAATGTCAGGAAATATGTTGAATTATTTGGGAAAACTTATTTAATAATAGAAATATATTTTATTGTCCTACAGTGTGCAGATTCAGGTATATCAGCATCTTAAGAAACAGTTTAAAAGGATCTTATTGGGAAATATGTTGTATAGCATGTTATTTTTGATGTCCAAATAATTCTACACTTAAAGATGAGTGTGTGAGGTTTAAGTGTCATTAAATGTGGAAACAATGTAAGAGTTTATCTGGTGTGAGGATACTTAAATGTTTGTAGGTTGATGAGTACGAAGGGGCAGGAAGATCTCGTATCTTCTACCGGATCCTTTTCGAAGAAATAATGTAAAATTACATGTCAACAGGCATGATGATTTGTTTTACTTTTTTCTGGTTTTACTTTGTCTTTTTTCATATAAATAAAGTTAAAGATAAATAGAAACATGTTATTTTATTTAAAATAACATTCAGATCAAAAGGTATGTGAAACTCAGCAGGAAATTTAAAAACATGTTCAAGATGTTTATATTTGTGCACAGAAAACAAAAACAGACTACAAGAAATAGAAAAACTGTAAACAGAAAAGATGCAAACAGTTGCTGAGTTTGGTAGAAGCAAACTCCTGGGGGAAAGGATCTGTGATAACGTTTCTTTGTGCACTTCGGATGCAGCAGTGATGCTGAAGGAAATGGATAACCTGAGTTATCAGGATACTGTAATACTTATCCTTACATTATTGTTGTGCTTGCAAAATACTGCTAAAGGACCAACAGTTGATCACCAAAACTTCAACACAGATGTTTTGGCTTCAACCCTAACTTTCTTCAATTGAAAGTTTTCGAAACAGTCAAGTAAGTTAGCACCTAAAATTTATCTGGAACAAATGAATAAAGAGCTCTAAAAAATTAGCTCCACTATTAGTGCATCAGCAGATTAGTGGAAGTGTTCACTGATGTCAACAACTTAACCTGACAACCAGGTAACAATCAGATAGTTTGTTGTGACTTTTCTATCCTTAGCTTACGAAAGAACATGAGGTCATTCTAACAATAAGAAAATCTGAAAACAAAAGAAAACTAAAATGCAAACACGGAAGTGTTTTTGATTCCAGATTATTGCAGGTTTTTAATTTCCTTTAAACTTTTTGTTTGATCTGAATTTAACCAATGCCCGTTTTCCTCCAACTACCATTTCCGTCCTGTCTGAAGGTTCAGGTGAAATTTATCATACAATTTCACTAATTGTTAAATTTTTGCTTTAAATAAGCTGCTGTATCAATAAGTGTCTCATCTTTACTTTACTGCATTTTAAAGTGTGCTACTTCTGATTACATGCTAATATTTCCAGTTGGAGATGTTAAAGACCACAGCTAACTGACATTTAATCACATATGTAACACAGCTCATTGTCTTTAACCCTCTCTTTGAATCTTCTGCCATTTAAGTGTTTTTATCTAATAAAAGAAATGCTAAAGCCACTTTATCACCACCTCTAAATCAGATGAGTATCTCCAGCATGTTTGCATCTTCCTCTCTCCTGGCTGGCTGGTCTGCAGGATGGCGTTTAAAGCTGCTCCATCGTCCTCACACAGCTGACTGCTCCCAGTCATCAGTGCAGTCGGCTACATATTCGATGTGACATCTCCTTCCATCCTCTGATGAATTTTTTATGTCTGTTCCTCTCCCGCTGACACACAGACGGGCCTCGTATCGGTTCTGTTCGGTAAACTGTGCCGTTCTAAATGGCAGCGCTGCTTTGGAGTCTGGGCCTCCTCTTACTCTCTGCGCTGTGGATGCTACCGTCCACAGCTACTGGGAAATTCATTTCCTTTCCAAATTATCAATCCAGAAATTAGAAAAAACAAACAAACAAACAAACAGACCTGCAACCACATAAGAACAATATTACTTTGACTTTTCCATAGTGGAGTCTAGTCGGCACCTTTAAAATATTAAGAGGCCCTGAATGAAGACATGGCTGGAGAGATTTGTTTATTTTCATGATCAGTTTTAGTGATCATGAGAAATTGATGGTTATCTATGGTAAAGCAGCTTTAAAGGAAACTGATTCTGTTTTCTGTTTGTTAAAGAAATCAGTCAATCCAACAGATTTTCCTTCCACTGGAGATCTGGTTCCATGTTGGAGCTTTCTGACCTCAACTGCACTTTGACTGGCCAGTCCAACACCCAGCCCCTGCATCCGTCCTTCCTTCTTCCTGTTGTAGTTACTTCCTGCTTCCCTTTCTTCTTATCCTCGCCTCACCCCTCATTTTCCTTACTTTAGTCCCTTCCATTCGTCCTTCCCATCATTGCCTCTTCCTTCTTACCTTGCTTTTATTTTCTTTTTGTAGTTGTGCCTTTTTCCTTCCTTCCTATCTTGAACATTTCCTTCCTTCCTATCTTGAACCTTTTCTTTCTTCCTATCTTAGCCCCTTCCATCTTCCTTCCTGTTAATCCTTGTCTGTCCTTCTCTTATCCTCGTCTCTTCTTTCCTTCCGATCATCATGTTTTAGTCCCGTCCATCTTCCTTCCTGTCATCACCCCTTCTTTATACTTTCCTTCCTATGTCCCTCCTTTCATAGTTTCACTCTTTCCTTTCTTCCTGTCTTTGTCCATTTCTTCCTTCCTTGCCATCTTTGTCCCTTCCTTCTTTCTCTCCTTCCTTCTTTCTCATCTGCCACTACCGACTGGGAGTTTGAGAAAACAGAGACCAGTCACAAAGAGAAACAGAGGAGCTGATCTAGGAGTACTTTCTATGTTAAGGGAAAGTAGAAGCGTTCGTGGTATAGTGGCTCCTCTACTTGCTTCATCTTGGAGAGAAACCGGTGATCTCTCAGTTACAGGCTGTAAATAAAGAACTAAACCATCCAGCGTTCACCTTCCTTCAGACCAGCAGCTTTCCATGTTTCTGTTTACTTTCTAATTGTTCCAGCTGGATATGAGCGACTGCGCTGAGGCTGGCTGTCCCTGCTGTGATTGGCTGATTCGTCTCCCGTCTGCCTCCACCCATTGGCCGGCTGCAGCAGGTTGGGAGGGGCAGCTCTGTGCACCCTCCCCCTGCTCCTGTAGCTGAGCTTGTAAATGTAGAGTCTTTCTCTGGCTTTTATCTGAGTGGCTTCAGCGTTCTGCCTCTGAGCGAGTGTGTGTGAGTGTGTGTGTCGGAAGGAGAGTTAAAGAGAGGAAGGAACGGAGAGAGGGAGGGAGAGCCAAGCGGCGTTTATTTTTCTCCCCCCTGCTCCCTGTCACTCCATCCTTCCTCCCCTGACCTGGACCACCCTCCAGTCCTGCTTCCAGCCCGAACCGGGACCCCCTTCCACCCGAACCACCCCGGGACCCTTTGACTCTCCTCACTTCTCCGTCCCACCAACCACCACCCTGACAGGTAAGTCTCTGCTTCTCCAACCTTCAGCGCTTGATTGCTTTTCTTCTTTGGGAGTTCTTACACTATTTGTCCAAAAATATTCCATGTCACCTTTGCCTTTTTCGGATGCACAGTCCAAGTTTTCCCTTTGGTAAAGTGACACAGTTCCAGGAGATGCCGTCAGTGAGGTCACAGTGCTTTCCCTCCTCCCTTTGATATTCCGATATAAACTTCCTCACATGCACATTCCCAGAGATTTTCCAACTTTCAGCCAGGAGCAGCGATTGAGTAGGAAAAGGTTCTGTTTCTCCTGGTTATTTACCGTTCCTGGAGAAGCTGCGGCCACTTCCAAACGGCGGGATAAAACACGGGGCTGTTGGTCGGCTCCAGAACGCATGACGTTGCACAAAGCGTAATGACTTTACAAGGCAGTGAGACGCTTGATTGAATCAGGCAATCCTTCTGGCAGCGGATCGCCGATATTAACGCGGCTCATAAAGCATTCCTGGCAGCAGCAGGGAGGAGAAAAACTGCTTAGTTCTTCAGCAGCACATCCTGCACTCCACCAGGAAGGGGAAGTGCTCGCTGTGTGCGCGAGAGAGAGAGAGAGAGAGAGACCGTGTGTGTGATTATACTGAAGTGCTTTAGACATCAATACTGCCAGCCAAGAGATTTTAAAGCCACTTTATCAAATCTGAAAATTGGACCTTACAGCAAAAACTAAAAAAAAAAAGCTGCTTCAAATTCCTGCAGACAAATTAATGAATGAAAAAGTAAGATTTTTGCCATTTTGAATTTTATTACACTTGTTACATTCACTCATCCACCTTTAATTTTATGCTTATTATACATTATAACAATTTCAGAACATTAAAAATCACCTTTTCAAATTTTTGGCAATTTATTTAAATACATTTATATATTTGATATTTAAATTTTACTTGTAATTACACGAAAATATTTATATTTAAATAAAGTTAGACTACTCATTTTTCATGATTAAAATATGAAATAAATGAAAACTATGATTACAGTGTAATACATTGTAACATTAGATTTTAGGTATTTATTTAATTTAAAATTAAATGTAAATCGAGAAAATCTAAATTAATGCAAAAATATTTTTAAACATTCATTAATATAAAGGTTATGTATAAAGTTATTTTAACTGTATACAAGGTTTTCCTCTCAGACTGAGGTTCAGCCGATAAGCTGGAAAACTGACCACTTGTCACTGTAAATGAGCGAAACATGAGATGCTCAAAGTGAGTCAATGTAAATTTTAAAACATGTTGGAGTAATAAATTCTTGGAAATTTTAGATTAAACCAATACTTTATTTTCCGTATACCATTCTTTGGCTGAAATTCCTTTTATTTTTGACATTTTATGATGTAATCTGAGCCTCATGAAGCTCCAGTTGAATCTCCATCTTGTGTATTTAATTTACAGCGAGCAGGTTTACTTTAGTAACACTGAGGGAAGCTGGATTAAGTCAAAGACGTGTCTTCAGAGCTCTGCCCTTATGTGACGTAGCTGGACTATTAGCAAACGCCCACAGCGAACCGTGAGCCACGTTTCCTGCAGAGCCACGGCTCTGCAGGAAGGCAGCTGGCTCTTTGTGTCCTGGCCTTTTCGAACCGTTCCGGTTTTCCCGCTGGCCCGGCTCAGCGCTCCGAATGTGGCGGGAGTTTCCTGAGAAGGATCTGGCTCAGAGTTTGATGGTAGCTGTTGCAAAGTGATATAACGTTACGTTTTAATCAGCGGTTAGCTTGATAAAGACAGACTCATGCTGAGATGCTTAATTTATCAGATCCAAATCAACTTTCAAAACTTCAGAGTCCAGTGAGCAACAAAATTAAAAATTTGGTTAACGAGGTTAACGGTTTACTTTAATTGATTTGCATTGATTAATGTCTGAGTTTTAGCTGTTGTGTTGAGTTTGTTTACTAGGAAGACCAGAGGCGGCAGATCCAAACTGCAAAACAGAAGTAAGCAAAACCCTTAAATATTTTTAAGGCAATAAATACTGAAAGTACAGAACCGAAATAAAACCACATCCGCTTCCAAATGTTTGTTCAGAGTGGATAAATAATTTTAAAACACTTTCTGGCACAAAAAGGCAGTATATTGTATTCTGTGTTATTCTATATCACATCTGCTCTGATTTTCAAGTCGACCAGGAATCCTAAACCTCTTCGTTAATCAGTTATTTTCTCTGTAAGCTTTTATTTTGAAAGGCCCATATAATCCCCGTTAGACCCCATGAGGACATTCGTACCTGTTCTTTAAATCCAGACTAAATAATAAACCCTAACCTCCCCACCCCCCAAAATACTGAGGCTTTTATATTGAAGGGTGTATTTGGGCTTTAACTTGAAAGGCCAACATAATCCAGTTTTAGGGCTTGTTTTGTTGCTTTAGTGATGTTAAATCTGCTTTAATCCAACTGAAACAGTCATTGTTATGACAGGCAGCAGTAGGATCAACAGGAGACAGACTGACAAACAGTATCTGTCCCCTAAATTTGTGATAATCCATTTTTCTGCTGTTGAAGGGAGGTGAAGTCTGTTTTTGTTTCCAGTGTTTTATTTTGAAGGATGAATTTGTCCAGGTTGACTGGGGTCCAACAGGATCCATTTCCTGTTCTGAAACGGATCGTTTCCTGTTGGCAAACTGATGTGTTTCACTTTAAAATAACGTTTTGTGTGGGGGCAAAGATGCTGTTTGGTTTTATTTAAATTCAAAATAATAGGAAAACATAATTATTAAATAAAGTGCAAGTTTTATCCATTTATCCACACAGATTTATACTGACACCATCTGAATCAATGTATTTTCAGGCTTTTCATCTAATTTAATAAAGCCTGTTTTCTTTAAATTAAAAACTGAAAACCTTTACCAATAATCAACAGGGAAATATTTGTTAGCATTGCAGTGAATGTCCCTTACTTGTGAGCAGCTTTTTGCATGTTTCCTTTGGTGCTTTGATTGTTTAACTTCAGTAATCACCCTAATCTTTAGCTCCCTCTGCAGACTTTCTATAAGATCTAAGCTAGGACTTTGACTGGGCTGCTCCAAGTCCAAAAAAATAACCCTATAAATTAAATTAGACTGTCTGGTGCTAGAACGGACTGCAAGTCAATGATTGTAATGTACCTTTAAGATAAATCGGTAAAATTTAGGTTTTTTTGTACATATTTTCTTGAAAAGAATCTAGAAAATGACATTCATTGTGAATTTATCCGATGTAAATAAAGTGGACGGGACGGAGTTGTTGAAGGTCATGGTGGGACTAAATAGTTTGGAAAATTTGACCAAGAAAGACTGTTCTGGCTGCAAAAGTTTGTGAAACTGGACCCGAAAGAAACTTGAAGGTTTTTGTGTCAGAATCTTTGGGACAGATGAGACCAAAGTTGAGATGTTTGTCCTTAATGTGAAGCGCCATTTTTGGAGAAAACCAAATGCACCATAAGAAGAGACTTCTGTTAGCATCCTGCTCTCAGGGTGAACCTGCTTGGACAGATAGACCTGCACTGTCTGTCCAGTGTTTGCTTATAAACACTTTTCTGACCTCAACAGACTAAAAAGTTGCCATTTTTAGTGGAAATTAATTATGCGGAGTTGTCCTATTTACATTTAGAGATGCAAGTCTTCAGTGTCTACTGATACTAGACCAGTTTTTAGGGTCACAATAGAATTCAGAAACCAATTTTTATTCAAACGGTCTAGAGATTCTGCTTAAATTATGTGACAAGCGTAAGCAAATATACATATATATATTCATTCTGTAAGGTTCCATCGGTTTCTATTTTAAAAAATAGGTTTGTGCATAAAATTCTGTAGCTTAAGTTACCAGTAGTAGGTTAGCTCAGCTGCCCTGCTTTTTCCTAAATAAAAATATCAGAATCATGGCCGAGGACACTAGCATAATGCTATATACTCGTAAATAGGAGCGGCAGAGACGCATAACGTAAATGTATTTTAAAATCAATAGAGCATTTTGAAGTGATTCAGGATTTCCAGGACAAGCAACAGCATTTCTTTATAGAATCGATTATATCTGCACCTGTAATGTGATTCCTCATCAGAAACTGCATTTGCAGACTCTTTGTAACCTTGCATTTGTACACATTATTAAAATAGATATTAAACGTTATTATAGATTTACAGCAAAAATCTGAAACAAACTTCTGGAAAATTGTAAAACAGCCTGATTTCCTTTAAATCTGGACCAAAAGCTCAGCTGTTAAAGATGCTTTCACATGATAATAAATGAAACATTGACCAACATTTTGGTCAGTAATGACGGCACTTGGAAAAATGTAATGTTTCAGTTGTTCATTGTTTGTTTTTATGATGTAAACACTTGAACTCGTAGCACTTTGAACTGTCCTGTTGCTGAAATGTGCCATACAAATAAACTTGATGGACTGTGATGAAAACACACAGGCTGCAGGGTGTCCAGGGTTACACTATTGGAGCTCCAAGTTGATTATAAAATAACAAAGCTAATTCTGCCTCAGCTTTCCTCAACATGTTCGCACGATTGGTTTTACTGGCTGTGAAGTCGAGGCCAACGACAATATTTTCTCGTCACTTCACTGGTTAAGCTGGTTCCTTCCACCCCTGTATTAGCGGGTATAAAAATAGCAGCCGGGTTAGAGGGGGCCGCCTGTTCATGACCATCCCTCACCACCCAGAGTGGTGCTGGGGAAGCAGCAGGGAAGGCTGGAGCTACTGCACTAGTTTGCTTCTGCCTTCATTTACCCTCCATCTTTTCTGATTGATCTCTGAAACCTTCACAAGCTTAAATTACATCACTCTGTTGCTCCTCGTCGACAGGACGGTCCTCAGATTTCACCAACCATAATTCTCCTGGATGGCTTCGACTTTTAGAAGGTGCCGCGTTCAATTTCAGTAATGCCTCGCACCGCCGGTCCTTGGTTTCTGGTATGAATTATTGTCGGGAAGGATTGTTTTTTAGGTTTACAGCGTTGCTCTGTTGGAGAACGGCTGACCCATCAACTGAAAGGGAAGACGGGAAGGAGAGGCATTCCTTCCTCCTTGAAGCTTCAACTATTATTTTTTAATGAGCAGGGATGATTTCAAGATATAGTATTTGCTTTTACACAGAAATAAAGCTAAAACTGATTGTTCTTTGCTGCAGTGCTAATGGTAGCTTGTATTCAACTACGTAAAGTTAAGAAGGTTGCCGTCACTGCACGATCATTACCGTTAGCTCATTTTTGCATGTGCTAAAAGAAATACATTGGTAAAATGCAGATCTACAAGATTAAAGGGGTTATCAGACTGTACAACCCCATCTCTTCATGGGAAACAAATTAATTATTTCATGTTTGATTATTGTATGCAGGTGAAATATTGATTTTTCAATTTACAGAAAATAGTGAAATTAGCCAAGCAAATTGAAGTTAAACCATTTTTTATCTTTTAGTTATTCTCTTTAAATCAGATACAGTTTTTTCGATTGTAATGAAATAAAAAAATAAATAATAAAAATATCCTCGTGAAAGTATTTCTTTCACTAGTGAGCTAACGGTGCAGATTGTAGAGTGACAGTTACCAAGAGTTGGGTAGTCATCTGCCTGAAGACTAAATACTAAGCAGATTCATCATGAGGAAGAGGTGAACTTGGCATCGCATCAGATCCGCAGATGTTTAACATTTGATAAGCAGTGAGGAAGCTTCCTGCAGTTTACACGCAGAGTCGGATTCAGTCTCCCGTTTCGATCTAAACAGATAACGTCATTCGGATTTAAAGTTCCAGCAGAGATGACAAGGAAGCTCTGATCAGCTGATAGTGGAGCGACACAACGCCTTGTTTTTGTATAAGTATTCAGAGATGAGTTTGGAATCATCTGTAGATTGTCACTGACTTTAAACGGAAGGTCATTTCCTGCAGCGAGTCGAAAACGAGTGGTAGCTCTCCTTTCCACACAGGTTTGACCTCTGAATGCCCCCAGCTCGGACAGGGTGCAGCTACGTCACCGTGTGTGAATGCAGCGCGATTATTTATCCATTATTGCAACTGTTTCTCTGAGATGACTCAGCTCAAATGATGAATGGAGCCTTCTGAGTCCACAATGAGGTTCTGCAGGCCAATGCAGGAGTTCTGCATGCAGGAAGTACATTTGTTTTAAACATTTAACCACAGGAACTGAACAGTATTTAACGAAGTAAGCACATGAAACAAGACAGTAGAGGAAACCGAAAAAAAACAGGCGTCTCTGCGGCTTATGTTTGTTAATGTCAGTGAAAAGTGTAACAGATATTCTAAAGCTCATCTCTCGGCGCTGTCGGCTGCCTCTTGGCGTTTTTTTGATTAAAAAGCGCCCAGGAGTTGGTAAGCGTGTGGTAGGTGTGAGCGCACGCCCTGACAGCTTAGCATACTGATTATTCAAGCCTCTTAGGCTAAGCCTCGGCACTCGAGTGATGAACGTCAGCTCCTCGCTCTCCCATTCTGATTTCTGCACTTTTCTCATTCTCCGTTTGAGCAAGTGGGAAGCCAGTGACAGCTCTTGCAGAGAGCAAACCTGTTGTCTGAGAGTGAACGGATCGGCGACGCGCTGATTCAGACACAGCCAGGACTATTTACTGTGTTAAATAGTCACATGGGTTGATGACTGACACATCAGTTGAGGGGTCAATCATTGTTGGGACTGTTCCTCTTGTAGCAGAAGCAGCTGCCATTACAGTGAGGTCTAAAGTTGCTGTCCCGAGCACAAAAACAGTGATTATGAAAATATTTAATTTCCTTCTTTTTATTTCACCCTATTGACTGGCTAAAAGTTAGTTAAGCTAACTCTAAAACCACTGATAAAATTAGTTCTGCTAAGGCTAAAGAGCTATACCAACATGGTATTTAGCTTAAGCTAATGCTAAAGC
>NW_006799986.1:990587-1012082 GCF_000485575.1 Poecilia formosa | reverse complement strand
GAAGTCGAGGCCAACGACAATATTTTCTCGTCACTTCACTGGTTAAGCTGGTTCCTTCCACCCCTGTATTAGCGGGTATAAAAATAGCAGCCGGGTTAGAGGGGGCCGCCTGTTCATGACCATCCCTCACCACCCAGAGTGGTGCTGGGGAAGCAGCAGGGAAGGCTGGAGCTACTGCACTAGTTTGCTTCTGCCTTCATTTACCCTCCATCTTTTCTGATTGATCTCTGAAACCTTCACAAGCTTAAATTACATCACTCTGTTGCTCCTCGTCGACAGGACGGTCCTCAGATTTCACCAACCATAATTCTCCTGGATGGCTTCGACTTTTAGAAGGTGCCGCGTTCAATTTCAGTAATGCCTCGCACCGCCGGTCCTTGGTTTCTGGTATGAATTATTGTCGGGAAGGATTGTTTTTTAGGTTTACAGCGTTGCTCTGTTGGAGAACGGCTGACCCATCAACTGAAAGGGAAGACGGGAAGGAGAGGCATTCCTTCCTCCTTGAAGCTTCAACTATTATTTTTTAATGAGCAGGGATGATTTCAAGATATAGTATTTGCTTTGACACAGAAATAAAGCTAAAACTGATTGTTCTTTGCTGCAGTGCTAATGGTAGCTTGTATTCAACTACGTAAAGTTAAGAAGGTTGCCGTCACTGCACGATCATTACCGTTAGCTCATTTTTGCATGTGCTAAAAGAAATACATTGGTAAAATGCAGATCTACAAGATTAAAGGGGTTATCAGACTGTACAACCCCATCTCTTCATGGGAAACAAATTAATTATTTCATGTTTGATTATTGTATGCAGGTGAAATATTGATTTTTCAATTTACAGAAAATAGTGAAATTAGCCAAGCAAATTGAAGTTAAACCATTTTTATCTTTTAGTTATTCTCTTTAAATCAGATACAGTTTTTTCGATTGTAATGAAATAAAAAAATAAATAATAAAAATATCCTCGTGAAAGTATTTCTTTCACTAGTGAGCTAACGGTGCAGATTGTAGAGTGACAGTTACCAAGAGTTGGGTAGTCATCTGCCTGAAGACTAAATACTAAGCAGATTCATCATGAGGAAGAGGTGAACTTGGCATCGCATCAGATCCGCAGATGTTTAACATTTGATAAGCAGTGAGGAAGCTTCCTGCAGTTTACACGCAGAGTCGGATTCAGTCTCCCGTTTCGATCTAAACAGATAACGTCATTCGGATTTAAAGTTCCAGCAGAGATGACAAGGAAGCTCTGATCAGCTGATAGTGGAGCGACACAACGCCTAGTTTTTGTATAAGTATTCAGAGATGAGTTTGGAATCATCTGTAGATTGTCACTGACTTTAAACGGAAGGTCATGTCCTGCAGCGAGTTGAAAACGAGTGGTAGCTCTCCTTTCCACACAGGTTTGACCTCTGAATGCCCCCAGCTCGGACAGGGTGCAGCTACGTCACCGTGTGTGAATGCAGCGCGATTATTTATCCATTATTGCCACCGTTTCTCTGAGATGACTCAGCTCAAATGATGAATGGAGCCTTCTGAGTCCACAATGAGGTTCTGCAGGCCAGTGGAGGAGTTCTGCATGCAGGAAGTACATTTGTTTTAAACATTTAACCACAGGAACTGAACATTATTTAATGAAGTAAGCACATGAAACAAGACAGTAGAGGAAACCGAAAAAAAACAGGCGTCTCTGCGGCTTATGTTTGTTAATGTCAGTGAAAAGTGTAACAGATATTCTAAAGCTCATCTCTCGGCGCTGTCGGCTGCCTCTTGGCGTTTTTTTGATTAAAAAGCGCCCAGGAGTTGGTAAGCGTGTGGTAGGTGTGAGCGCACGCCCTGACAGCTTAGCATACTGATTATTCAAGCCTCTTAGGCTAAGCCTCGGCACTCGAGTGATGAACGTCAGCTCCTCGCTCTCCCATTCTGATTTCTGCACTTTTCTCATTCTCCGTTTGAGCAAGTGGGAAGCCAGTGACAGCTCTTGCAGAGAGCAAACCTGTTGTCTGAGAGGGTGAACGGATCGGCGACGCGCTGATTCAGACACAGCCAGGACTATTTACCGTGATAAATAGTCACATGGGTTGATGACTGACACATCAGTTGAGGGGTCAATCATTGTTGGGACTGTTCCTCTTGTAGCAGAAGCAGCTGCCATTACAGTGAGGTCTAAAGTTGCTGTCCCAAGCACAAAAACAGTGATTATGAAAATATTTAATTTCCTTCTTTTTATTTCACCCTATTGACTGGCTAAAAGTTAGTTAAGCTAACTCTAAAACCATTGATAAACATTAGTTCTGCTAAGGCTAAAGAGCTATACCAACATGGTATTTAGCTTAAGCTAATGCTAAAGCGCTAACTTCAACCATTTTAATACCTAACATGGCAACATAAAGCGGGTGGAGAAACTGAGGAGAGAAAACAAGATTGCTGCGTAAACAGACTTCAAAATAAGAGCATGAATATAAACGTCTAAGTACTTGAAGAATACTTAACAGTCGATAACCAAATCTTCAACACAGATGTTAAACTTTATCCAGCTGAAAGTTTACAAGTAAATATGCGCTTTAGATTTTAAACAATTTATGTGAAGCTAAGCTCTAAATGTTTTCAAATTTAGCAAAACTGTTAATTCTTTAAATGAAAAATTAGCTATGCTAACAGCACTCAAAGGAAGAAAAAATGCATAATGAATATCAGTGATGATCACCAACTATAAAGTTAGCAGCACTAACCCGAAAGAAATAACCATAAATATTACTTTCACTAACACTAAAAAGCTACAGCAACACAGTATGTATCAGAAGCTAATGCTAAAGTGATACCTTAAGCTAAGTGCTAAATTACATGTTCCTTATTGCTCTTAGGTATTGTATTCATGTTTAAATCTTGTTCTCTAGTTGGACCATCTATGTTAAATTTTATTTAGCTGAAAGTTTACAAAGCTGCCAGGTAAATTAGCACATCAGAATTTAAGCAAAATAAAAGTTTAAGGGAAGCTAAGTGCGCTAAGTTAGCAACACAAAGAAATTGGCTCCACTATTTAGCAGAAATCTGCTTTATAAAAGATTAAAACTTTCCATAGTATAATATTTTCCATTTTAATGAATTAAGTGAATGTGTGAGATCTTGTCCTAAATAAATATTAAGTGTCCATCTGCATCAACAGCTTGTGCTCGAGGGCCAAACTTATACTCTTCTAGAATGGGGGTCAGGGGCCACAAATGGCTCCCGGGGCGCTCTTTGGGCAGCCTTGTCCAACAGTCCAGAGGGAATGCAGGAATAAATATATTAGAGGTTTTCTGTGGTATTTAACATAAAAGCTGCTGTGCTAAAGTTTTAATTTGGCTGATTTCTCATGATTCCTTCTCACTCTCTAACATTAAGGATTTCTGATTGGACTGTTGCTGCTTTTCTACATATTTTCAATCATTTTACCCAAACACTGACCCTGCAGATGAGCACAAAGCAGAACATAAAGTGAAGAGAGAGAATGGCATTCCAACTATGTTGAAGCACTAATGTGTGTGTTTAGTTATAGGAGTGAACTTTACAAAATAGGAAACATTAGAAGCAACATTTCCATACAGGAGCCAGGAATGTTAAAGGGTTGATTCAAATTGGTCTTCCAAAAGGACGATGACTGTAAACATTCAAAGCCCTGAGAGATGAATTGTCCTTCCGATGATCATTTATTGCTTTCCAGTCCTTTTAAATCAGCCTTTAAAATCAGCCTTTTCAAAAATTATATTTTTCCTATTTTTCATTGACTTGCTGAAAGTGTTTGGCTTGTTTGACACAATGCAGTGTGAAAGTGATCTGCAGAAATTGAAAATGAAACAAATTTTGCAATTTAGATCCCTTTCCAAACTCTTTGAGGAACCTGTTCCCGTCCTCACCTGTGGGGGCGCTGCACTATTAACCACTGAAGGAAGTTACACAAACCTCTGAAGAAGACACTGAATGCAATGTCTTCTTTCACAAAATGTTAACAAAAACGGAGTAGAGTCAGATTTTAGATTTTGTAGGATTTTTCTAGTCTTCGGTAAAAGACCACTAGTCATTTCTCCTGCTAGTGTTTGTTTTGGTTTTGTTTACCCAGAATGCACTGCACTGTAGTCCACTTCCAGCTTTAGGAGCGGTCTCTGGTCCGCTTGGTGTTCACATGAATTAAACCGCAACATAGTTCACTTCAATCCAACCAGAGTGCTTTTTTTAATTTATTTATTTTTTATCAGTTTAATAGGGCATTCACCGGATTGAATCGGACTTTCTAAATAAACAAACTGGAGTTGCATTAAAGTGTCTAACCGTCAGTTATTGGGTCAGAGCTCAGATTTTAGTGGCTTTACAAAGAGCAGCCTGCATGGAAAAGGAGTGAAAAAAGTCCAAACGTCCTTCAGAAACCCTAAACTGTTGGTACATGGGACAAACATAATAAAATTAGTAGTAGCTCAAAGATTTGGTGCATAACTGTACATTATTCCTGTCTACTGCCTTTCCATATGCACGGCGCTGGCAGCATGTCAGTTTCTGCATCACTGACCTTGTTTATTGGCTGCAGTGAGAAAGGTTATTCTAATTCCTGTCGGATACAAACATTTCCATTTCCATCTAAATGTTGGCCGAAACGAAACAGAAATATCACAATTTGTAGAACAATGAATTCCCTTTGGGAACATTCAGAATGGACTGCACGGTTTGCTCTGCAGCGGGTTGTGTGTTTATGGGTTGAGCGGGGTCTGAGCTGGCAGGACGGGCCTCGGCTGCTTACCGCTGAGCCCCACCTGACCAACAGATTGGTCCCAGTTGGTGGCCGAGGCCACAACAGAAACTGTGGATGCTTCAGGATTCAGCCGACACAATGGAAGCAAACATATATAAACTGTTTGCTTCCAGTTTATATATGTTTAAACTAGAATATATACAGTTGCTTCAGTTGATATATAATCAACTGAAGCAACTGTGGATGCTTCAGGATCCACAGATCCTGAAGCAACTGTGGATGCTTCAGGATTCAGCCGACACAATGGAAGCAAACATATATAAACTGGAGGCAACATAATGAGACATCCTGAGCTGATTTAGCAGTTTGTAAACCATTTTAACACATTTCTGGACAAAATTGTTAGATTTAGTTAAACTTGGTTGGTTTCCAATACACTTTTTAAATAAATCAGTAGATTTTGAAAAGAACTATGGAAAATATGCATATTTAATTATAAATTTGAATAATCCACAAATGCAGTAACAAATGTACCTGTATTTAATTAGATGGAGTTAAAACACTTGGCCAGAGCCAGACTTGCAGTGGCAGAAGCCCACGGTGCCATTTTTTTGGCAAGCCCCAAATATTTAACCGTTTTCTTTGATGTATGTATGTTTTGCAAACATTTTCCTTTGTATAAAAATCATAAGCCCAGATAAGACGAAATGTATTAAAATTTTGGGATTTTTAGCAACATTCTGTGTTGCCAGTTTAGGACCATTGTCTTGCTGGTTTCAGCCATTCGAACCAAAGTTCCCCATCAGATGAAGGAAAATTGCTTAGTGGTAAGAACAATGCATCAGTTGTCTAGCAAACGGGGTGTGCAATGCACAAAGTCGATGGACTTGGAGCTGTAATGACTCAACAAAATGATTCAAACTTGATTTTAAAAAATCTCCAAGAAGCTTCGCCAACTTATGTTTTCCCAATTAGCACGCCGTTTTCCAGTCGGATCATTACTTGTGTTGCGCAACGCTCTCTTTCACCAATGAGCTGTTGACGAATGCTAAGCGCTACTAAGCATCTAAGGAGAGAGACTGAGGAACAGAAAGAATCGCTGCCAAAAAAGAGAAAGAACGTGTTAGAGGAGTAGGATTACTTTAACTAGAAAACACAGGCTCAGTGCATTTACTACACAATAGAAATGGAGTTTATCCTCAAATACCTCAGCAGGAAACATCTACTACATGCATCAACCTCCTTAATGGACGCCATGTTCTCTTTGCAGAGGACTACATTTTTTCTGTGATCATTCATACAGAATCTTCTCCAAACTTGAGACTTAAAGTATAATATAATGAAGATTGCCTTTTAATTTTTTTAAAATGTTAAATGTTTCATTTTCCATCTTTTTACACTTTAAAAAGTTTTTGTACTTCAAACTTTACATGTTTAAATCATATCGCATTTTGTGCATTAAAATGTTTTTAGTAAAATTAAATTTCATGTATTTATTTTATTTGATTAATCACCACAATAAACAACAGATTACTTACTAAATAATCTTTTACAACCAAATCCAAAATGGATGGTGTCCTTACATCAAGAACGGTTCAAATAATTAAAAAGTGATATCTCTGTACATGACGAGTGAACATAAACTGCAGATTTTTTTGCTGTTTTATTCTTATTCACAGCTTCATCTCAGTCTCATTTTTCTACTCAACAGTAGAAATTCAGAACATAGAAGTCATCGCTCTTTCCCTGACACACTTTTACTCAAAGCTGTTATTTATTTTTATTTTTAGACTGCTGTTTTTTTTCCTCTTCTTGTGCAGCTACAGAAGCATCTGCAGAAAAGGATGCTAAGTCAGCTGGAATGCCGAAAAGTGAGCTTAAGCAGATGTTGGGGTGGAGGGGGTGCAGGGAAGGACTTCAGAGGTTGAGAACACACTTCTATGGGTCGCTTTTCCCAGTTTTCTTCTCAGGGAAAAATGCTCGAAAAATGGGGACAGCTCTGAAAGTAGAGAGAAATTGAAATGCGCAGCTCAAATCTTTAGTAAAATAATTCAATACAATCATACAGAGAACCCATGTCTTTAAGGTTACCCCCTTATTACATAAAAGCCTCGTTGAAAACTTTCTTCCTCCTCTTTCCACATTAAGATGGAGGAAATGCTCTTAGCCTCCTCCATTATTCATTTAATGGACCTCTGAAACTGTGTCGGAGCCGGCGAGAGCCTCCAGTTTTCTACATCCTTGTTTCCTCTCCATCGTGTCCTTCTATCTTTGTCACCTGCAGACTTTTCATAGCCCATCTTGAGACAATATATTTCAAATATGCACTTAACTATAGCTAAAACTGTGAGTAAACAATTGCTTCGAATAAGCAGAAATGTATTCTGTATACATGGATAATTTTTATGACATCACAGAGACCAAAGGTGGACATTAATGTGCTAATAGCATAGTTAATTTTTCCTCTACTGCTTTAGCCAATGTTGAAGATGTTTAGCGCACCCAGATTCCTCCGACTTTGTTTTGAACCTAACAAAGTTCAAAACAAAATTCAACATTTGTGTTTTAGTCTTTACTTGATGGTTTTATAACCCTTCAGTTAAATAAAGTTCAACATCTGTGTTGACGTTACTGTTGGGCCATTTCCTTACTCACATTCTTTAGCATTAACTTCTACAAAATACAATGCCGACATAGCACTTTAGCATTAGCAGAACTAATGCTAAAGTTTTGTGAGGGTTAGCGCAGCTAGCTGTTCAGTTCGCTAACCACAACCAAAAACATCGCAATCCTTTTGCATCACAGTAGACTTATGGGAAACTTCTTCCAAGAAACCTTCAAATTTTGTGCCTGCATGTTCTTTACAAAATAATTAATGAAATATACCTTGAAAAGTTACACAAAATCCCTATAAAAGGTTTCTACTTATGAATCATATATTTTTTTACCTCCAAGCAGCCATGTTGGTCTTGATCAACAGATTTCCAAACTTTATGAAAGTCTTTTTCTTTAACTTTATTTTTCATTCATAATATTTTATTTGTTGTTTTTAGAGCAGTTATTCAACTCACATAATGACAAATCAAATACTAACAATGATAGAAGAAATCCATTTGTTCATTTGGTTGTTTGATTTTAAAATTTTTATGGTCAAAGATGTTGATTTTCAGCATGGCGTGTTTAAATATATTGGAGAAAAGCGAGTGATGAGATGTGCCTCACCACTGGGGGCGCTGTGTTGCACACACTGCATGATGCTGACGTTGCAGAGCCTCAAACAAGCAGCTGATATCTTCACAATATCTGAAGAGCTGTCGATCAGGACCAGTTTCTGTTCACAGGAACGTCTGAATGCTTGGAAGGGAAACAGGTCTCCATGATTCTCTATGGATTCATGTGGGTGAAAAAATGTGGAAAACTAGAGAGACTCTTAAACTGAGGAGGCTTTTAAAATCTGCTGCTTGTTTGGGATTAAACGTTTAAAAGCTGGAACATCAAAGAGTTTTTGGGTTTTGGTGTCGTCTTCGTGTCAGCGAAAGGCTCTGCGTTGGGAGAGCGCAAGGATGTCAAATGCTGCTTAATACAACAGGATATAAGACTTCCCCTGACACACACATTGCAGACACACACATCTTAAACCTGCGCCTCTATGTTCCCCCAGACTGCAGCCGGCATAAAGGCGACTCCTCACCTCTGCTGCATCAACCTTTGTTCATCTGGATGTGCCTGGGCTTCAGAGCTGTCCAGATGCCTTCAAGGCAACCAGTGTAACAAATATGTTGGTTCATAGAGAGTACAATCAGATTTTTGCCGCTTTTCAGCAACAAGACTCCAAACAGACTTATATAATGTGGTTTCCCCAGTGGGACGGGTGCCAAAAAGGAAGTCTTATCTATAAACTGTTTGAACTTATGGATTCAAAACAGCATGAGGCTTATAAAGATCAAAAAGGTCTTTAAACGCAATTTGTTCATGCACTCATTAATATGCAGCACCGTTCACACTTACCGTTTCTCCTGGTAAAAACATAAGAAAGCCTCAAAATGTAGTATTTTTTTTTTTCACTGCAAATGAATCTCACACTGAAAAGTATGGCAGAGTATTTATTAGGGCAGAGTATTTATTAGGGCCAGGATAATAAAATTCTTTAAAACTACGAGAATAAAGTCTGTTACAAGAATGAAGTTGTAATACAAGAGCAAAGTAGAAATAATAAAATAGTCATAACTTTACAAGAATAAAGTCAAAATAATACAAGATTTAAGTTATGAGAAAATGTTACATTAATAAACTTATAAGTTGTAATAATACAAAAATATGTGAGAATAAAGTCATAATACAAGAAAAAAGTAAAACATTTTCGCTTCCATTTCTTGTTACAGTGTTTTTCATTTGTACTTTTTTTAATTGTAGATTTTTATTGCAGCATTTTTCCGCTTGCTGTGTTTTTCTGTTGCCTGTGTGTGTGTGTGTGTGTGTGTGTGTGTTTTGGAGTTTGCATCATTAGCATGTTTAAAGTTGAAACACTAAAATGCGAATACAAAATCTAACCAAGTATTTTTGCCCAGATTCTGGTGCAAATATCTTATTGTACTTTAAATAAGACAAAAACTAACTTATAAGTAACTTTTCAGCAACATGCAGACCCTCATCTTAAGCCAATAAAATCTGAACATTGATAAAAATGTACTAGCTCCACTAGCAGATTTTCTCACCTGTAATATGGGAAAAACTTCTTGTTTTCTATCATTTTTATCTTGTTTTCAGAAGAGAAGAATCTGTAATGAGGAACTGGCATTAATGAAGAAATAGACCTCTAGATAAACATACATTGTTGTTGTTTGAAGTTAATAATGGCTTTCACGTGTTTTATCAGAGCCTCATGGTAATTTATAGATGAGGAGATACAGGTAGTAGAAGAGATGAAGAGACAATGTTGTGGTTTTCGCAGCGCCTCAAGCTCTTTGGAAACGTGAATAATTGGACGTAAATGTTCGCAGAGCAAAGTCCTGCAGCATAAAAGTGAAGTAAACTGAGTCTGATCATTTCATGGGCTGTTGGAAGTCTGTGTGTGATAGATGAGGCCTCATAATGGTTAATCTAGTGTGTTCATCCTCTGTAACATCTGTGTGAAAGAGCACACACGTCAGGAGCCTAATCATCTGCTGAAATTATGAATATTAGTTTGACTTTTATTACAAGTTGTTTGTCTTAAATTAGAAAATCATCGAAAAGATCATTTAAAATTAAAAGTTATGTGTTTAAATACACAATAACATGAATTTATCATCCAGAAAAATTTGTTATTGTGACAGGCCTATTCGTAGTACCTTTACTTGAGTAACAGTTTCTCAGTTATCATTTTACCTCTGATGGCAGTTTCTTGAGGTTATAGAAGATGCTGTTGATCTGTAAATAAAGACAGAAACAGAATTAGCTGACATAAACTTAGCCATTATGGAGAGGCAGCAGTTCTGTGATTCAGGTGAAACAACATCCGGTGTAAAATTAGACGGATTACTCCTTTACCGCTGAGATTCTTTCGCTTCACGTCATTACAGAGCATCTTCTATCATCAAACCAACAACCAACAACATCCAGGAAATATAAGGATGCGTCGGCCATTGCACTCTAACAAACCGTTACAGAGTCAAGATGTTGCAGCGCCAGTAAATATTGGTACCAAATGATGCAGAACAAGTTCATGTGAACACAAACCCGCGATGCAGCATCTCTTGTGAATGTTTACATTAAAATTACCTCTAACAATGATCCCTGTTTTTGATTAAAACCACCCCAAAAAGCACCGTAGTCACCGATTAAAATGTTCTGCTTCAAATGCTTACATGGTACATTACATAAAGCACTCTGACAACTCTTCTGAACCATAAAATAAGTTAACATTTACCATATGAACATGAAATAAATAGAGTTTTTACTTACATTCAGACGCAGTCAGTTGGAGGTTGGTGGTTAACCTCCTGTGTCTGTGTCGCTTTGAGCTCCAGAGGAGACCGGATAATTTCTGGTGCACGAGCACAATCCGATTTACTACCCCAAAATTTGGGTAAATACTACAATACTTTATTATGTTGCAATTTTTACTGTCCACAAACAGGTAGTGTTAATATGATTTTAAGTTAATTTTAAATTATTTTAATTGGATTGTATTTACAACCCTCCAGAGTTGGGTCCAGTTCAGAAACTCTGATTTTTCTCCCTAGACAGAAATATAATTCCCACAATGAGGCTGTTTAAGGCATCCACTGCATCCCAGCACCATATTAATACAAAGTCAGCCAAATATTTTCCATGCATCATGAAACGGCCTCCTCCTCCTCCTCTGTGTGCTTATTGCACAGCTGGTTTTCACCTGACTGGTACATATTTTTTCTGTGGTTGAAAAGTGCCGGCTTTAATAAATCTGATGGATGACTGGTTGCAAACTGTTGACCAATCATTTTTTCTGACAGGAAATATTACTTGATTTTACTCTTTACATTAAGATGTATTACCAAGCAGCTTGATTCCTCTATAAGGAGATAAAACATGTTTAATAATGCCGCAGCTTTCGCCAGAGAGCCATTATCAGCTCAGAACCAGGCGCTCTGATCTTTACTCTCAAATTAAAACAAATAAATAGGAACTCAAACTGATTTTTAGTTTGTTTAACTGAAAACTGAATAACTGGATTTTTAAATAGCTATAAATGTAGGTCAAAAATCTAACTCATCAAGAAAATAGAGCAAATTCAAGGTTTAAAATTTAAAAACAATTTCAAACTTTCTTCTGCAAACAACTGCAATAAAGTTTTTGAGAGCATGTAACACAAGTTACCAGCATACATCAACGAAAACAAAAAAAACCGACATGTCAACAAAAGTCATAAAAAAACACAATACATTTACAAATAATAACATTTCACAACAGGTTAGCACTTAGAAGTACTCCCTGCAACATTAACCATGTTTTCCATTGAAAATAGTGATAAACGTAGCAATCTTAGCATTGGTTTTAAATGCTTATTTAGTCATCGCTTAAATTTTTACAAATTTAATCACATTTTTAAGCAAATAAAACTTTAAATTGTAAACTACTTCTTTAATAAATCCTATAAACATTCTATTCAACAGTGAACTGATAAAGGTGCAAATAAATAACGAATAGGTGAAATAATTTGCTCACCGGTCTCACCAGAGGACAGCACAGCAGCACAAAATGGCGCCGCCTCCAACCTCCTGGTTGTTCGCTCTACAACCAGAAGCACAGAGAGAACCGAACAAGTTAACAATGGTAAACTTAACTCATCGTTTCGACAGTAAACATACATAAAACCATTCTTAGCATCAGCAATGTTTGCTAACGATTCGTTTTATATAGTTTTTTTGTACCTCTTCTTCCGTGAATCTTTTGCGTTCAGTTAGCACCTCAGCGATCAAGTCGCAACGGAAATGAAGGAGGAAACCACAGAGGTGGTGGGCGGGACAATGCGCCACTTGAAAAGAGCTCATTGGTTAAGACCAATGCTAGCGATTTTCTTCCTGAAAAGTTAACCCTTTAATTGCTGGTCATGACAATAATTCACCCAAAATAATTAACAACTGTTAAAATAATAAATCTTCCCATTTTCATGAGAGTTTAAAGGATTTTTTTATTATTATTATCATTAAAGCCATATTTAAATGTGTGTTCCACATTATCTGTGGGCGCCACACCTAGAGGGGGGGCCAAAACGATGGCAGAAAAATAATTTGTAGTAAGCATTTTCTATATTAACAGCTGTTGTGCTTTTTGATTTTTTCCCCTTTAAAACCCAAAGAGCCATTTTCTAATTTTTTTTGACCCACCAGAGCTTTTGACTTGACAATTTTGGCTCATGTTGTAAAAAGTTTGGACATTGCTGCCGTTCAGAAGAACATGTGCTAACATTAGATGGGCCAATTAAGAGCGTCTACTGAAGCTAATTTAAAGGTACATGTACCTATTATTTCTGTTTTGTGTGTGTGTGTGTGTGTGTGTGTGTGTGTGTGTGTGTGTGTGTGTGTGTGTGCGTGTGCGTGTCTGTGTGTGTGAAGCCAGCAGAAAGCAAACATGCAGTCCAGCAGCAGACAGTCCGTGTGATGAGCCGGCGGAAAGGCAAACGTCTCTGCTCATAAATACGTCCATGTTCAAGATTTACGGCTAGCAATTCCATCTCCAGAGGAAGCCTGGTCGATTGCTTTTTGCGCCTGTCCTGCAGTTCATGCAGGAAACTCGCTGTGTGCAACTCCGCATGCAGAAAATCCACATAACGCAGGTGAAAAAACAAAGGTTGCTCAGTCTGTCGTGTTAATTCTTTGCAAAGAATTATGCAGAGAATTAACACGACAGTTTAATTCTTTGTTTTTAGTACCTAAGAGTCAACTCAAATGCACACTTTATCTAGAAGGAGTAAGGAAGAACACCTGCTGGGACTGATGAAAGGTTAAACTGGTCCCAGTAACAGACATGATGAAGGACAGGCCCACTCAGTGAATCACAGACAGAAAAATCACTAAACTGGAAGCGTTTTCATTCAAAAACAATGTTCATTTTCATTTTGAATTCATTATTATGTAAAGGTTATAAATCTTTTGTTAAAGCTGAATTATGTAATTATGTATGTTCTTTATAAGAAAAAATTCAAAATATGTAAAACATCTTTTACATATTTGTTGAAACTCTCACCATGTTGTAAAAGTTTATGACACAGATAATCTGTGAAAAAAAATTATCTTGCTGTCTGAAGAAACAACCAGTCAGAACCAGAAGGAGGGGCTTAGTGTTGTCAATCACTTTCATGAAGTTGCTGCTAAATGCGCTAATGGCAGAGAAACAACTCGTCGTTACAGGAAAACTGTTTATCTGCTGTCATCTGTGGCTATGTCAATTAGCCTCCACATTGACGACAGGCTATGCTAACTGCAGTGTGGCACGAGATTGTGATTGACAGTGCTAAGACCCGCCTCCTGTCTCCGATTGGTTGTTTCTAGTTCGAACTGGGAGAAGGTGGAGGAGCTGAGTTTTTTCAAGGACTAACTGTCTCATTAATTGTCACAACAAAGTGACAGTTTCAACAGATACATACAAATATATATTTTATAAAAGCTACATATTGGACCTTCAGTTATCATTTTTTTGTTTTTTACAGACGTTTGTAGGTGGATGTCTGTTGCTGCTCTCGCTCTGTTTGTGTATCAGGAGGTCAGATGCTGCAGGGTTGTTTTATTGTTGTACAGAATCAGATAAAAGTTAAAAATTTTATTGAGGAAAGCAACAGTAAATTTGAGTAAAATTGAAAGTATCCAGTTGGAGATTAAAGAGAACAAACTGAAGCTGCAGAAGAAAATGCTTACAACTGTAGACCATCCATCCTTCCTCACTTATTTTCTTCCCTTCATTCCTTAATTTATCGTTTTACTTTCTTTCCTTCTTCACTTCCTTTCTTCTCTCCCTCACATCTATAATTCATGTCATTTGTGTATTGTTATTGATCTGAACTTGCTGTATTTGACTTATGACTTTGTGATGACTGTAAATGACTTTATTGATACACATATATATTTGTTTTGGTGTTGTTGTTTTTTTGTTTGTTTTGGTGTTGTTGTTTCCTCATTTGGCCAGGAGTTGTTTGTTGCCTTTTGACCGATGTTTTGATTTGAGGGGTTTTTGGGGGGGACAAGGTTGCTAGGCGATCTCCACAAACTGACGGTTGGCTGTTTTGGACATAGTGCAGAGAGTGAGCGAGCATACGAGTCACGGTTGAGGGGAGATAACTAAGGAATAGTCCAATTAAGGTCCAGACAATCAATTAGCTGGCGCTCGGTTGATGAGGGAACAAGGTGGGTGGTTTGATGAGTGAATTGTATTTATTGAGCGTGATGTTTATGTTTCGACATGAAATGGTGTTAATATTTGATTAACTGTCAAACAGTTGGAATACGTTTTAGTTCATTTGTAACATAGAAATGTTATAGTTAATTAAATACATTGTAAATTTAATGATATTACATAAAGTAAGGTTTAAGGTAAAAGGTTAGAACCATGAAGAGTTACTAATGATATTTTATTTGTATGTTTGTAGCTCTTTCGGTGTGTTCATGTACAAAGGCTGTTGAATAAAGAAACGTGAGCCATCAGTTAGAGAGACCATCTTTTCAACCGGGACGCTACAATGACGATAAATAAACTGAATCAGTTGCTGCAGTTTTTCTTATATTTTTCCATCAAGCTACAGCAGCTGCTTTTCAACAATCTTTACACCAGAAGTCTGTGAACTTCAGCAACCTGAAACTGCCCATGAAGGGGAAACTCCGGCTTTGTGTGCTCTGTAGGGATTGTCTAACACATCAGTTGTGGTGTTAGCATGATGCTCATTCAGTGTCAGCATTCAACAACAACAGCAACAAAAAACCTTCCGATGCAGAAATCCTTGAACTGCTTCAGTTAAGATGCACACTCCCCAATAAACTAATCCCCCTAACAAACGACGAGGCCCAGTCATCTTCCTCACAAAGACTTCAAAGTGAAGCCAGGAGTCGGACTGTGAATGATGGAGCTCCTGTGTGTTTGGCTGACAGAGTTAACCAAACAAGCAGTTTCAGAAATGCTCACCGGGGCCAGCTAAGCTCCTGACGGTGACCACTTAAGTGCTGCGCGGTCTCTCTGGAGTGAGTTTGTGGGAATAAGCATTTCCTCGGACGTTTCGCTGGCCTGCAATGCGTGAGCTTGTGTGTCCTCGTGGATATATTGGTGTTGTGCGTGCATGCTTGGTGGCGCGCTAAAGGTTTCCACTGCCAGGGGGAAACATCTGTTTTTTTTAATGTCACCGTATATTCTGGAGCCGAACGCCTCAGGTTAGAGAAACAAAGAAAGCACTGCAACACATTATTTTTACTTACTGTAATGTTTTCATTCAGTTGCCAGCATATTTTCTGACACTTACGGATACCTTTTATGTAAAATTCACAGTTAGCACCATTTCCATTTAGGTTTCTACTGCTTCTAAAAACAACCCAGGTGTTTTAAAGAAACACTGAGACAGTTTTTAGCAATAAGTTAATATTATCTGTTGTCAGAAAATGAGTCATTTCAAAAACCTTTTGAATGTTGAGTCAGAAATCAGCAAAAACTGCTCTTCACCTACTAACCCCCGCAAAGCCTAGATGTTACCTAGCAACACGAGCAGCGTTCCACCGTTACCTAGCAACATGAGCAGAGTTCCGCCCCGTTACTTAGCAACCCCAGCAGAGTTCCAGGACATTTGGTCTATGGCTGCTGGAAAAGACAATTGTTTTATGGTTGACTTACCGTCCAGAAACCACTTGCTGCATTCTTGTTAGTTGCGCAGGAGGCTTCACTTCTGCTTTTCAAAGATGTATGGTTGCATAATTGTGCACCTGTTTTCACACACTTTCATCTGTGAAAGTGTGTGAGATGGGAGGCCAGGGCCAGCAGCTGCAGCTAATTTAACTATAAATATGCTGTAAATGTCAATTAAACATGATTTGACTAATCAATTCCAAATGTAATGACAGCAAAATTAAACAATAAAACATGTACAAGTATAAAAACAATACTAATTCCTCATTAAAGAAAACCAGAAGCCTATTTCTTCAGATGACTAGCTTGTTAGCCTTAGATACCACAATAGCGAACTGATTATCTCGAGAAAATCATGCCAAAATAATTTCAGGTTTGAAACTTACTAAGTTGTGAACTTTTGTCAAGATCTAAGTGAGGTTTATGCTTCTTCCTCCTCAAAGAAATGAAACCTAGCAGCTGTAAACTGATCAGATGCTTTAAAAGAACCGTGGGTTTGAACATGTAACATCAGTTTTATGTAGTTTTGGTGAGTTAGCCTAACCGTATATTCTGTTTCTGTTCCTTCTTTAGCTTTCAGTTTGACTGAAAGAGTAGAGAGTTATTCAGAGATTAAAATGTATTACAAAAGGGATGACCGGTCCATGAACTCACTTTTTAATTTTTCTAATTCGGTCCTATTCTGCCGTTCCTCCCTAACATTTCCGGTTTCTGAAAAGAGGAGGAAAAGAGACGGAGCAGATGAATTTATAATCGGTGAAGGGTGAGTCCTTCGGCAGCCGGGGTCAGCGCTCTAATCGCAGGAAGTGAAGACACTGCGAGGATGTTTAATGAGAGGATAAGAGCAACAGGGAGGGCTGGGGGAATTAGCCCTTTTAGATATCATTAAACATTAATACTGTCAGGGGACCGGCACTCGCTGGGGTCCTTTCATTGACTTTCATGCTGGGTGCTAATAGAGTTTCACCTCTGGGGACCTGAGGGCCCCGCACCCTTCCCCCCAAAGCCGAAGCAGAAAGAGATCAGATCGCCTCCTCGCTTCTGAGGATGAGATTATTCAGCCTGTGTGGTAATTTAGATTATTTAAGGTTAAACACTCAAATTAATCCTTTTTCTTTACTTTCCGTACAATACAGTCATTTAAAAGTATAAAAACTCCTCGGAAGAGTGAATAAATTTGCCCAGGGGTGATCTCACATGAGTCAAACGAGTCGTTTGGCAAAAATAACAGCAATAAAAAAGAGGTTTATTTATATACATTTTCACCAAATTATTCATTAATTTGTAAATGGAAGAGTTAGCAAGCTAAATATTTAGCTACAACCTTTAAATTAATATTTTAGCTTGCTAAACCTTTACTTTATTTAACTAGCTAACTCAATATTTAGATTCATACTGACTATTTAACTTGCTAGCTAAATATTTTGTATTTTTAGGAAGCAAAACATTTTGCTACCTAAATATATGAAATATATTTAGCTGAATATACAAAATATTTAGCTGGCAAGTCTAAGTATTTGTTTCAGGCTATGTGCCTAACTAACTAAATATAGTTTTTGAAAATTAAATTTCTTAACTTGCTAGCAAAATATTTAGCTTGAAACTAAACATTTTGCTAACTAAATGTTTCTGTTTTAAGCTAAATATTTAGATAACTAAACATTCAGCTAACTAGCTAAATATCTGGCTTCAGACTAAATATTTTACAAGCAAGTTAAGAAATGTATTTAAATCTAAATATTTAGTTAGTTAGCTACATATCTATCCTCAAACCAAATACTTAGCAAGCTAAAAAAAAAACTATTTTAGAGGGTGGCTAAATATTTATTTAGCAAACTTTCAACTTTTCTTGTACATTTTAGCTTAAAACAAAAGATGAGCCATTTAACTGTGCAGCTCACCAACAGGAGTTTATAAAAATGTTCACAAGACCCAGCTTTTATTGTGATAGTCTACTTCCACTTATCAGTAAGTTACTTTGCATATTAATTTAGCTCCAAACTAGCTAAATGTTGAGCTAATATCTAACCACCTCAGAGCTTATAGAGATAATATCTTGCAAGATATTATATAATATATATGTAGAGATAATTAGCTTGCAAGCTAAATATTTTTGCTTAACACTGAATACTTACCTTGCAAATCAAATATTTAGTTAGTAAACTAAATATTGTGTTTGGTAATTTAATATTTAGCTGGAAACTCAAATTTATAAATTGGTTTATGGTGAAAATGACACTGAGTTTGAAAAATTAACCTTTGTTTTTTTCTCCTATGACTGACTAAATAACCCCAATTATTGCTGTTAATTTTTGAATGTGTAACTTCACAAAGAGACTTAAAGCTAAATAAAACCGTCACCATCGGAGTCAGAAGGAACAAAGAGAAACTGGTTGGCGGCAAAAACGTGTGGATGGCGCCATCTAGAGGCCAGAGTTTCCTTAAATCTCACTGATTTACAGAATGAAGGAAGGAAGGAGGAATCAGATCCTGAAGCAAATTTATAGTTTTCAAATGAAAAAATTAGCAGAGAAGTGTGTAGTGAGGTCAAACTTACATTAAGAGTATGTGAATGTAATTTAAAAGACAAAAAAATGACAGATGGGGAAAAGTTTGCAGTAATCTTAAATTCACTTTGGCTGGTAAAATTGTTTCCAGTGGAGCAAACTGTCAAAGTTACAAACAAAAGAAAACATCTACAGTGATTTTATTCAGGATTTCCAAAAATTCTCAATTTCAAACATCTGATTTTTTCCAGACTCAAATTCACATTTTTTTCTTAGCAGGATTATTGTACAATACGTATAGATTACATTGAAGTTCAGTGTAGTTTGTTTTTATTTGTAAATGCAGAAAATTAGAGTTTTTATTGGTTTGATTGATATTAAAACAGAGCCTGTGGGCAGGTTTACATTTTTTGGTGAAAAATTACAATAAAAAGTTCTGATTGAGATGTTTGTGTGTACATGTTTACTGTAAACTAAAGAGGTTTATTATGTTTTTATGTAAATCCCCAGCAGAGGGCAGCATGCGCTTACGGGTGTATTCAGAGGAGCTGTGCGTTTTAATGACATGATCGGATGGTGGCCGACAGAGGGCGCTGTTGCTGCACAATCATACAGCCAGGTTACCGTTGTGATAAATAATTTCTTATCTTTCCAGGGATTCCTCTCTGGTTCTGTTTGGAGTGCTGACTGCTAAGACCTCAGCTTCACACAGTAAGAAACATCAGCACATTTCCACTGATGGGCCATTAAACGGGCCGCTTTAAAAGAATAAACTCGCTCGGGTTCAGCCCATGCTGCTGTGTGGCTCTGTAGAAATGTCTGCTAACATCAGATGAATGATGTGCTTTGAAATATTCAGCAATATCCTCGGAGCATCGTTAACGCACAGTTTTTCTTTTCTTTCTCTAACAGATCCTTAAGCCCAGCTGCCAAAGGTAATTTGGTCTAAAAACACCTCGGCTCAACGTCTGCAGCAAAGTGAGTCCTACATATAAAGTGCATTTTTATGAACTTCTGTACATTTTCCAACCTAAATCCAGTTAAAAGAATCTGTTCAAATGTCAAAAATGCTAAAATAAATGCAATTTGTTGGAAATCTAACAAAATCACAACCATTTTCATGATCTTGGAGTTAAAATATGTTCAGTAAAAGGAGGTAGAGCTGGTCGAACAGAGCCTGCAACAACGGCACGGCGTTCTGCCGCTATGGAAAAACCACAGAGAGCAGGAAGTAAGAGAGACAAACTGGACTTCATCAGTCAGGACAGGTTGACACAACGCCAAGACGGACTGATTATTCCCAAAGAGCTCCATGTAAGACGCTAAGGGACTCAGCTCGCAGGTTAAAGGTGAAAGTTCATGACACTGAACTTAACCTTAGGGTTAAGGTTAGGAAGAGTCTACAAAGAAAGCCCAAGAAAGAAGATAACATGATGTTAAGAGTTCTGAATTAATATGAATTACAACATTTAACTTCCTCAGGGATCAACAAAGTATTCATGAACTGAACTGAATAAAAGCTGCAGCTAAACGAAGAATAAGACGTCTGGAACAACGTCCTCTGCTGCTGCGTTCGGTCTGAAAGCAGCATAAGACCAAAGGAGCAGTGGTTGGCACATTTCTGCTAATAAGCTAATACAGTGCTACTCTGTAGCTTAGGGCTTTTGCTAACCTTGAAAACCTTTAGCGCGGTTAGCTTCCCCTAGATAAATTTTTCCTAAGAAGTTCTGAAGCGCTAATTTGCAAAGCTGTTTTCTAAACATTCAGCTGAATAAAGTTCAACATTTTTGTTGAAGTTTTGGTTATAGGCTGTTAAGAACTCTCCAAGTAGCTAGACGTTTATATTCATGCTCTTATTTTGAAGTGGGGGAAGCCTGTTAACACAGCAGTTTTGTTTCCTTCTTCATGTTCTCCGCCTGTGATGCGGTCGCAGCAAACCAACGTTTATTCTGCACCTTCGACACACGTGGGGTATCAGCATGGTTGAAGTTAGCGCTTTAGCATTAGCTTCTGCTAAATCGCATGTTGATGAGGCTTTAGCATCAACATGCTAAAGTTTGTAATTTTTGCTTTTAGTTAGCAGAGCTTCAGAAACAAATATTATTAATAACATTAATAATAATAAATTCAAACAAAACAAAAGCTACACAATAATGTGAGAGACTGAAAGAGTCAAACAGAAACCCAGAGCGAAGCGCTGCTGCTCCTGATCAACAAGCTGCTGGATCATATGGTGTGCTTAGATTTTTATGATTGGTTCACAAACTGCACACTGAATAATAAGGACAGCTTGGAAACTGTGACTTTTTTAGACTCCTTCAGGCTTTCTAAGATATTAAAAGCTTTATTGGAAGGTTAAGATTGGTGGAGTGCCTGTAGAAACAATAAATATTAAAAATGGAGCCTCCAGAAGTTGGGATAACACGTGCTGCTGACAGGGATCTGTAATTTCTCATGGATAACAACATGTTCTGCCTGGTGGCGAAGGAGAAATCAGAAATCTCACTTTGAGCTCCTCCTGGCTGCGTTGGGGAAATTACCGGCCTCAGGAAGTCGGTCATCTTCACATGCTTCCATTTGCAGCCATTTGGTGCTCCAAATTACACAGAACTGGTCCTCTGACGTGAAGCAAAGGTACAATTTATTCAGGAGGAGCTCCGTTTTTACCCTGTTTGTTGAGCAAAGATAAATAATGAAAAGGTTCTTTGGCAGATCGATGGTGAGAGCAGGAAGGTTTTGCTGAGAAGTCGGATTCTCCAAGCAGAGGATCTTTGTGTTTGGACATGAAGAATGAAAGTCGTTTCCCTGAGAAGCAAAGAAATGAATTTCAGGAAACGTGAAGCAGGAAGTTCAGCAGAGCCGACCTGCAGATGGAAACCAGGAGACCTTAAAACCAGATCCAGTTTGAATCCAGTCTGGACTGGAGGCTCT
>NW_006799986.1:951471-989627 GCF_000485575.1 Poecilia formosa | reverse complement strand
CCATCCATCCATCCATCCATCCATCCATCCATCCATCCATCCTAACTCTGTGATCTTTATCCAGACTTGTTGGCCAGAGATCCAGTTGACCTCGTTCCACCTGAGTTCTGGAGGTCACAGGTCACATGACCTGGAAGAAAAAACCCAGGAGGCTTTTGGGATCGCTCTCCGGTGAGACGCACCTTCTAGTTTCTGTTTCTGCTAACTCATGAGTGACTGATGGCACTGACTGTGTTTCCTGCTGCTGTGCTTTAGCATGGGCTGGATATCAACCTGAAGGGAGGTCAAAAGGCTGATGAACTGATCTGAGTGGGAGCGCATTCATCTGGTGTCCTGCATGCCCTGGGAGCCCCGCGCCCAGCACTAATCAGGTGGGAAACCAAGCTAATTCAGCTGTCAGATTAAACTGCCGTCTGTTCTGGAGGCGTTTGAACACACAGCTGTCCTTGGACTGAAGTCGGCTGCTGATAACAGAGACGTGCTCCACTAATGTTCGTCTCTTTATGACAAATCATTCTGGGTTTTGACGGATGTGATAAGCTAATGTTTTCTCAACCTTAGCCGTTTGCTACTTTTCCATCATCTTAGAGAGTTTGGGTTCGAATCTAAACTTTGTCCAGAAGGGGTAACATGATGTAAAATTCCTGCTGAAGCAAAAAGAAGTCCAGTTCAAGTTCAAGATTAACTCAATCATTTTTTTACCCTTTATTTTTCTAAAATCAGTGGGAACCCAGCCAACCATCCATTGACCCAATGTGTTGGTCTCAACCAGTGAAGCCTACATTTCGTCTGAGATTGAAGGACTTCTCTTTTGTCTTTGCTAAAAGGCCATTAGCCATTTCTTTTGTTAGCACTGGACTCGCTCGTTTGCTTTGGTTGCATTTACCCAGAATGCAACCAAGATTTTGGAGCTCGGTTTGGTTTAACAACTGCCTGACATTGTTGAAGGATTATTAGTTCTACTGGCAGATTATTCAACTTATGGCATGTGAAAATGTCATGTTGTAGTTTGAGGGATCTGCCAGTGGAACTGGAATTTGGTTGCTAGGAGACGGGCTGGGCTTGGCAGGTGTTGCTAGGTAACGCCACAGTGCCAGCTGATTGTGAAGATGCACTCAATCAATTTTATTACCTTTTATTTTTCTAAAAATCATTGGGACCCCAGCCCAATGATTAGTTGGGCTGGCAGAGAGAAAGAGAACCACAGAAAGAGAACCCTGCGCTATAGTCCACTTCCTGCTTTCGGTCTGCTTGGCGTTCACATTAGAATTCAAACTGAACCAGAGTTCACTTCAACCAAACCGAGACCAAGGTTTATCGGTTATCCAGAGTTCAGTTACACATTCACACCTCTTAAACAAACCAGAGTTCCTAGACAAACAAACTAATTTGACTAAAGCAGACTAAACTGGTCTGCTTTAGTGCAGCGCAGGGCATTCTGGGTAAATACAACCAAACCAACAGGCACGTACAAAGCCAGCTGGAGAAATTACTTGTGGTATTTTACCAAAGACGAAAGAGAAATCCTCCAACTGCTAAAATCTGATGCTACTCCATTTTTGTTTCCATTTTATAAAGAAGGAAGTTGCGCTCAGTGTTTTTGTGTCGTTTCCTTCAGTGGTTCTTGGTGTGGCGCCCCCACAGGCCAGGAGGGAAACAGGTTTTTCACAGGGTTTGGTTTGACTCAGAGCAGAGACAGAACCACAGCAGCTGGAGATGGAAGAAACGTTGAAGTTTTGGCCCAAATCAAATCAAATCTACCAGACTATCAGGTGTGAAAACAATCTAATGCACAAAAATTAAATTTGGAAAGAGAAACTGCAGCATTTCTGATTCACACAGTGATGACATCATTTTAATCAAACAGCCATTATCTCCAGGCTGCCTGACATTAGTTCATATTGTCTCCATTAATACCTGTATTACCTGTAATTCAAAAATGATTCAGTGCTGGAAAAATATTCTCTCCACACGCTGATGAAGAACCTGCACAAACATTTAGAGATTTTCATTCTGTGGCATAATTTTATAAGCTAATAAAAGCCACAAAGTGAAAAATTATCCTGAGGAAGAGTTAGATTTTACCAGATTGAGTCCTTAGAGAAGTTCAGCTGAAACTGGAGCATTTTAAGGTCTGAATGAGAGCAGCAGCTTTTTTATCCAACGAGAATAAATCAATGACGGATCAGTGACGCTATCAGGAGGAGAAACAGATTAATATAAAGAAGGGAAAACTTCTCTTCCTGCCCCCAAATCATTTTACTTTGTGAAAGCCAGGATGAATTTATTTTACTCAGTCAAATAGTTACTCAAAACAAAATCAATTAATGAACATAATTTAATTCACAAAAGCAAATGAAAACAGTGATGTGAGCTGTATGGCAGTCGCCCAGAGCAGCAGCAGGAGAGGGGGCGCACAATTGAAAATAAAACCTTTAAATGTAATTCAAAGGTTTGTGTTGCTTTGCAGTGTAGACAGCAGAAAGGTCTCCTGTGTTTTTATGCTCTTTGTCAGTGATGGGAACTTTTCTGGTAATTCGCTAATGTGCTAACAGCTGAGCTAATTTTTCATTTAGCTCATTTAGTCATTTAGCCCCTAAGTAAATGTTTTCATAACAATTTAAAATTACTAATTTCCTTGGCTGTTTTGTAAAATTTCAGTTGAATAAAGTTTAACACGTGTGTTGAAGCTTCAGTTATCAGTTGTCAATAAATAGACATTTATATTGATGCTCTTATTTTGAAGAGGGTGAAGACAAACAAGAAACATAAAACCGACAGTAGAGATATAAACATAAATGTGACATTTAACAGCTTTATAGAACATGTAAAGTATTATGTCAAAATTAAAGTGGTGCTTCAGGGTTGTAGTCTTTCAAGGGCAGATACAGTTTAAATTAAAGTTAGCGCTTTAGCATTAGCTTCAGCTAAATACTGGGTTGGTGGAGCGCTTTAGCGTTAGCAGAGCTAATGTTTATTTAGTTACTGGTGCCATAGTCATTCGTTTATCCATTGTCTACTGTATACTGTATGTTGTATACTAACTTGTTATTAAAAGGCCCTTAATGAGGTGCTAAAGCACTCCACACCAAAGCAATGGAAGAATGGCTGATAAGAGCCTGAGGCCTAAAACACTCGTGTTTATTCAGCAGAGCAGGTCTGTTAGCGTGAGGTTGGCATGTGTTGGTTCCCTCTGGGCACTTCGACTTCCTCTCAGGCTAAAACATGACTGTTAGCTTATCTGCTTCTCTAAAATTATGGATTGTGTGTGTGCGCGTGTGTGTGCGTGCGTGTGTGCGTGCGTGCGTGTGCGTGTGTGTGTGTGTGTGTGTGTGTGTGTGTGTGTGTGTGTGGGGGTGTGTGCGTGCGTGTGTGTGCGTGTGTGTTTGTGTGTGTGTGTGTGTGTGTGCATGTGTGCGTGCGTGTGTGTGCGCGTGTGTGTGTGTGAAAAGCGTTTGTTTTGTTTTTCACGGTGTTACGTATTTTAATCATAATTATAAAAGAAGAACTTCCATAAAACAGGGTTTCCAGAACTCTGACCTTTTTCAAAACAAGCTCACTTTCTACAAATCCAAGTTTGAAACTACATAATGGAGTCTTTCCAGTTAAGTAAATATAATCCAGTTTAGAGAACAAACAGGATTTATGAAGCGCAGCTGGAACTGGGGCTCCTCCTCAAACAACTTTTCCAATTTTGGGTTGATCTGCCAAACAGGATTGTGTGACAGATTAAACTCAGTGGAACCCGAATGTGTAGCCGTGACGAACGCTGCCCACTTTCTTTAAAGCAAGTTGGAGGAAGGAAATAAAAACATGCACACATTTTCTTTCAGGTGTCTGCTGCATGGATTTATTAGCCTGTCCGTCTTCCTGTTTGTACTCAAATCCTTTGAGCAAGTTTGCGTGCCTGCACATCTCTATATATTTATATATATATATATATATGTTTTGACAATTTAATACTCGCAGCGGCGCTTCATCCCTCAGAAATATTTAAATCTGAGCCGACTGTCTCTGCAGAGCGCTGCGTTGGACTGATAGGACTAAGTCAGGAGATACTGGCTTCCTGTCAGAACCCTGAAAGGCAGGAAGCTGCTGCTCCCTCCGACCACAGACTCACAGATTACTCTGAACCAAAAACGCTTTTACTCACACAAATGAGGCAATTTTCTCCTCCAGGCTGCCTCTGGAAACCCTTCAGTCTGTGTAATCTGTGTAGTAATGAACATTAACGCTGAAATAAAACTCAACGCTATTTATGCTTTGTTTGGTTGGAACATGGGGAGTTTAACTGGATCGGTTATTGTTCATTAATCTCACGTTTTACTCGTTTTTAAACAAGTTTATCTATTAATTGAATCTGGTTTTGATTCCTAATCAGTGTGAACACAAATACTGAGGTCCTTTATTCACTTTAATGGTGTTTATTCTTTAAGTTTTCAGATCCCTGAGGATAAAATGAAGAGGTTTGTGTTTATCGGATCATTTAGAAAGTTTTATATTATAAACAAACAGTTAATTCACTGATTTGAAAATTAAACACAAAGACGCGGTTACTGAAAGTTTAAATTTAGCTCTTTTAGATTCCCAGGTCTAGAATTATGTTTAAATTATATCAACTCTATGAAAACAGTCCAGTTGGATAATTACGGCCCTTCCCCCTGGTCATGCCTCCCTGGGCTAGAGCCACATCGCCCATCTGAAACCAGCTCAGACTGATTCATTTAACTTTTTACTGGAAGGATTTCATTCTACTCTTTTTATTTACTGTAGAACCAAAAACATCTTGACAAGCTTTTGAAATCTGGACTCGGATCTTCAGCAAAGCAGGAAAGATTTTCACAGAAAAGCGCTCGGCGTTTTTCAGCAGCCATGTTTCCTTCCATCCAGCCGGTTCTGCTGAAATGAAATGAAATGCCTCGGCGCTAAAACCGCATCTGCCGGTTTATCTGATAAGAAGAGGCCACTTCACTGCTATTATTGGATTGTGCTGCCAAATCTTCGTTTAATCAGATTAGAGGATTTAGCTCCTTGTGGTGTGAGACACATTTACGTCTCGTTTGGCAAAAGTCCATCAAGCTTTGCTGCGTCTTTGGTCAGAAGTTTACATAAATTCATAATGTTTGTGATCATCAGATTCATTCAGAGCTTTAAAGTCTTTTACCGCCGTGGGATTGGTCTTTTTTAAAAACTAAACTTTGGTGCACGTTTGAATTCATAGCAGATTTTTTTCTTTTCCACAGAAAGTTACCATTTGTTAAATTACACAGTAAAAATTAGTTTTGGTTCATTTAGCCTGCCATAGAAAAAATGGGTGTTTGTTTTGCAAAGTCATATTTTCACTGTTATTCATACATTTATGTCACATTTCCAAACTAAATATTTAGTTCACAAACCATATAAAATACTAAGCTAAACAAAGAAAAGTTTACAAACTAAACATTTAATTTCCAGCAAGTGATTTATAAACTAACAGAAGTAAACAGAAGCTTACTTGCTAAATATGTAGTTAGCAGGCTAGTTAGCAGGCTAGTTAGCAGGCTAGTTAGCAGGCTAGCTTGCTAGCTAAATAGTTTACACCCCAACCAGTTCTAATTCAATCTCTGTCAGCAGGTTTCACCTGAACCACACACCGTTTGGGTCTGTTACATTCTTGATTTTGTTGTAAGAATTGGTGGATTTTAAATAAACGTTTTGGTTTTCTGGGTCAGACTCCATAAATCTCAGCAGTGTTGAGGTTGAACTTTGACCCTTGAGGAAGCGTTGGATGCATTTTAAGGTTTTGAACCCAGTTCTTGTTGTAAACCAGCAAGATATTCCATCATAACTGCCTTGTATGTTTACACACCAACAAGCCTTTAATCCAACTGTAACATCAGAGGTGTTTTTGTGCCAACTCGGTTGCTAGGCAACCGTTTGGACGAGAAACGTCGTGTTTGTGGACGTTTGACGGGCTTCCTAACCTCAGTGCTTTAATTCCCCGGCAAATAAAGCAAGGAGAGCGTGAGGACAGGTGTCAGCGGGTTTAATTTCACAGCTCATATTATAGATTTTGCTTTACGTCAAAACCGAATAAATAAATAATTCATAACACTAAAAAAAATGGCTCACAGCTGACATTGGACCTTTTTTATTAAATAAAATCTCTTCTTTCACTCCTTAATGTTTACATTTAACTGTTTCCTAATTGGTTTTAATGAACATCATGATTCTTTGCACAAAAAATAAAACTTTTATGAAGCAAAAATAACATGAATTTATTTTGTTAGCTAGAAGGTGTAATTTATTTTTTCCAACTGAAATCTGTTTGTTTAATTAGAAACTAATGGATGAAATAATCATGAATTAACTGTCCAATCAGTTGTTCATGTGAAAAGGTAAACAACTTTTAAAACAGAAACGTTGACGTTCAACCCGATTAGCATTCAACTTTCAAAACGAGAGAAAGGAAGTTCAGGAAAAGCTGCTGAAGGATCAGAAAGATGAATTTAAGTAAATATTTTGAGTTTGTTTCACACAAGATAATTAGAAGCTGCAATATTTCTGCTTAAACTGTGGAATCATTCATCTTATCATCTTATAATTATGGACCTTTATTACAGGATTTGGCTCCTGTAATAAAACCCCTTAATATTCCTCCAGCAGGTGAGCTGGGCTGCATGAGGGCGTTCAGACGACGTCCAGGGCATCTGGAAGCAGACGGAGTCTCTGGGGAAACTCGTTTCATTTGGGCTCAACGTTGCTCCACTGTGTTCATCTACATTGTTCATCTTTATGGGATTATCCATCATTCATAAGCCCACCCATTTGATTTCTGCAATACGTCTCTGAAAATGCAGTCATGAAGAAAAATGTTTTATTGGAAATGAAATTAGATTCTGTGCCACGTCGTTTATTATCTGGTGAAAACGTACAGCAGGTTGAATGAATTGTCCTACTTAACATCATGGCTGAAAACAGGAAGGCTGAGATTCTCTGAGGCCTCAGAGGGTTTTTGTTCTTATGAATCCACATGAGCCACTGGAACAGTTTCATGATAACTCAAGTCCATGTTGTCTGGCTGGGAAAGACGCGTTTCTATTCGAGGAATGTCAAGTTCTGATGTAAAATGGATTTTATTAATCAAACCAGAGATATAATCACTGCTAGCTAAAACGTTAGCTGCGCTAACCTTAAAGCAATAGTCATAAACATTAGCTCTGCTAATGCTACAGAATCACACTAACACTGGATTTAGCAGAAGCTAATGCTAAAGTGCATGACCAATGGGACAACTAGCTAAAGCTAATGCTAAAGTGCATCACCAATGGGACAACTAGCTAAAGCTAATGCTAAAGTGCATCTTCGACTCAAATCATTTCTGCCCTTGAAGGACTACGACCCTCAAGCACCAGTTTAATTGTGTTTTATTTGTTCCTCTGTGTTTCTTGTTTGAAATTAAATTATTGAAGAAAAAAAGAAAATGTAATGAGAGGAAATGGAACTACTGTGTTATTGCCCATTTCAAAATAAGAGCATGAATTATAAATGTCTACTTGAAAAACTCTTTAGTCAAAAATGTAATTTTATTTGACTGAATGTTTATGAAACAGTAAATTTATCCAGAAAAATTAACTTTAGGGGAGGCTAAATGTTTTTAAAGCTAACTAAAGCACTTAGCAAAAATCCACTTTTAGCAGAAGTTTGTCCACTAATGCTAATTAATGAAGACAATGAAAGCAGGTCTGACCAGAGTTCTGTGAAAGTCAAAGGTGTTAAAGCCGTCATCGTGTTTAAATTGACTGTGTTTAAGAAGGAGCAGCAGGTGTAACTAATTAGACATTATTGTTAATCTAATTTCCGCCTGGAGCAATGTCATTTACTTCCTGAACCCAGTTTCCCAGTATGAACCGGTTGGTTTCACGCTGCCTGCACCAGTTGAAGGCGTCATTCAGACAGAAAGGATGTTAGGTTTGAACAGAACAGATGAGCATGAAGAAATATTTTTATTTGCTGGACACAATGAAGCAGAACAGGTTCGTTTATTCGTAATGGATTATTAATGACAGGCAACTTGTATTTTTGTGTTTGTGTGTGTGAAGCTGCCATCACCTGATTCTGCTGCTTTGGACATAAACTCTGCGCATACAGACAGAAAGCGAACAGAGCATCATCTATATTGCATGCAGAGCCTCAATGGGAAGGGCTGCAGCAGAGAACGTATCTATGACCTGCAGACACTGAGCAGCACAAACATCATCAGACAGAGAAGCACAGAATGGAAAAGCGGCGCTGCAGCATCAGCGCCGTGTGTCGGTGTCAGTATTGACCCCGGCACAAATTGCAAATGTGTTATCAGTAAATCAACATCTCCTGCAGAGTCCCCTGGCATAAATATACAAGCTTTCAATTTCATAGTTCATTAGTGTTCGTTCTGTTAGCTGGTAGCTACTGGAAATCCTGAACATTTTTAATTTGGTAATAACTTATTCATTCGGATCCTGATTCTGTTGGTTCGTATTGATTTTATTCAATGTAGCAACGACATGAAATGAGTGTCAGGCTGACTAAACCAGAAAAAAGCTAAAATAAAGTCTTAAACCTGATCAATACAGTTGATTCGTTCAAAGATGAATTATTGACGTTTCCATGGAGGTAAAACCTGAACTAATGGGAAGATAAAGAGATTTATTCTCCTTTTAAATATAAACAATGTGTTTTTAAAGCCGTTTGCACCTCTGCTAACAGTTGACCTAGCTTTTCCTTTAGCGCCTTCGCGTTTTGCTAACTTTAACAACACTTAGCATAAACCGTATAGCTACCTGTGTCAATGACAAATATGACCCTGTTGGGGGAGATATATCATTTTATTACACATTTTATGTCATTAACACATAATGGGTGTCCTTGTGGTTGAGCTTAGTGAGCTAGCATGTTTAGCTGTAGCAGAACTAATGTGTATGATTAGCACATCAGGGTTAGCATAGCTAACTTTTCAGCTAGCGGTATCCACCAGAGACTGAACATTAATTTGAGGATTTAATGAATTTTAGGATCCATTTCTCATTTTTCATAACTTCAGTGAAATTAGAATCGGAAACAGAAGGAAAAGTTTTAATATTCTGGGTTGTTTTTTCTCCAGGTTTGGTTTCTGGGTATTCTTCACTCCGGTCTTAACCCGGCTCGGTTGAGCTACTGAAACATAAACTATTGGAAGTCCAGCAGAGCTTCACTCAGAAAAGACTAAATGAATGTACTGTGGGATGCAATACATTAAATTAAATTTGCATTAAAAGGAATCTAATTAGCGAGAGATCTTTGTCTCTTTGAAATCTTCCATCCTTCATGGATTTTGACAGAATAATAAATTCTTCATCTTGATATGATGACATTTCTCTACAGGTGGACTGGATCGGTTTTATTGTCCAGAAAAAGTCAAAAATTCAAACTGTGGTTGATTTTACATGAATGAGAAGTGAAGAGCAGTCGTCAGAGCTTCATGTCACCAGATTATCCCACCCTGAGGTTCGTCATAATCTGTTCATACAGATTATATAAAAACATGACCATCAGCCCATCGGCTCCAACGTTCAACCACATCCTGGTTTCTCTACGAGTCGGGTGTCAAACATTGTGACGTCACGAGTCGTGATTCATCGCCTGCATGACCTCACGTCTTGACCAGTGGCTCGCCAGCGCCTCAAACTGGGACATAGTCTGGGAGTTCAGGGAACATTTTAGGATTAAAGGCGGCGTGTGAAAAGTTGGAGCTGCGTGGAAGGTAAATGTTTCCTAAATTTTTGAAAATGACCTCAAAGGATTGTTTTAACGTCCTTATTGTCTTGGTAAGATGATTTTTACCGTATTAGCTCCGGTCGCCGCCGCTGCAGGACTTCATGCATATCTTTATTTCAGGAACTGGAGCAGAATGATTTCCTTCCTACAGACGGGTTAGATGTTAACGTTTCCCCAGAAAACATACATGTTCATTGAAACTCTGAGCTAAAATAACATATTTCTATAATTATTTAATATTTAGTTAGTATTTTTCAACTAAATATGATGAGAAATGTTGGGTTTGTGATTTGTTGACAGACGTTTCTTTGACTGTCACGTTGCATATCTAAAAGACAGATTTTATTTCCAATGTTTCAGAAATGTGGAAATAGTTTTATCATTATTGTGGCATCGTGAGGTCGGAGATGATGCGAACAGAATCTCCACCGTGTTTAAGAAGTTTTTATTCTGATTTCTGGTCCAATGGAGGAAAATCAGACGCCCGGAAGCAGAAAAGGCTCCAAGCTAACGGAGAACAATGAAAGCTGCTGGGTTTTAATCGGGTCAACTGATCGGACCTGACAGGTTTCAGCCTGGTTGTAGGTCATGGAGCCGCATGGAGGAATCCTGCTTCAGACCCAGATCCAGAAAAACCATCATCATCATCATCACCATCATCATCATCATCCTTAAGCTCGTCGCCGTTTCGTCGCGTTCTGGGGCCTCTGAAGAAAAGGAAAAGGAAGAGTAAATTTCCTCCAAAAATCCCAGAAATATTTAGATTAATTTCACAAATATTCAAGAAAAACATAATAAATTATCTGATCTTAAAAACAGCTCAATTTTGGGATTAATTTCACATATTTTCCAGAAAAATTTGGAAATCGATCAAGTTGTAATTTATGAGAAAAAATTAAAAATTTCCACAAAGGAACACATTTTCAATATTCAACCTGAGAAATTTCCTCCCTTTGACATAATGACAATAAGTTTTCAAGATAAAAACAAACTTAAATCTGCTGAGATTTAAAATCAGATGTTTCTAACAAAAAATGCCAGAAGTCCTGAAAGTCTGGAGGGACAAATTTATTACTTTTTGATCTCAAATTCCATTTTTTCCTGTAGAATATGTGAAATTAATATGAAACTTTTTTCTTGCAAATGTACAACTTTTCAACATCAGATAATTTATTAGTTTTTTTCTTAAAAATTAGTGAAATTAATCTAAACTTTTTAGTTTTAAATTGAAAATTTGTTTAGTCCACAACGGCCCCAACAGCTTGTTTATAAAACTTTAGATGTTTTATAAGTTGCTTTATTTGAAACCTGAATGTTAATGATTTAAAGTCTCAGGAGCCAAAATTATTTTTTCTAAATGTTTATTTGTTAAAAAAAAAATCTGTTCACACAAACTAAAGTTAACAGTTGTTTTACCAGTCCTGCGCCAGCAGGGGGCAGTGCAGCCAGTGGCTCCGGGTTGTAGCACGGCTAAAGCAGAACTAAGCTAAATATTCTGCTACTGTTATCCGTTATCTGAGTAATTTCATTTAAACGGTAAAACAGAAAACACTGACATTTGTGCATAAAGGCTTAGATATTCAGCAAAGTTGTTAAAAAGCTGTTTCTACAGTTAAGCAGCTTCTTTATGGCCGTTTGCTAATTTAGCATAAATGTTTTTGTTGCTAAATTAATTTTATTTATTTTTTTACTGATCATTTATATCAAGATATGTGGGAATGTTCCTCATTATCTGCTGCCTTTTCCAGCTTCAAAGAAGGAGAGGAAAAAAGTCTATTAGGGGAAAAACAATTAAATTTGTTTTTTTATGATTATAAATTTGTTGTTGGAAAGTGAATAGTCTCTTTTGACAACATGATATAAAATAGTTTTTTTTCCCTGCACGGTTTATTTTAACTGACCGTCTATTTGAGGGGAACTTTGATCTCAGTGATCACTTCAAACTCAGACCAATTTGAACAGAAACTCTTCCTAACTTCCTCCTGATCCGCAGAAACTCTTGGATTTGTTTCAAAGCGCCAACATTCATAAAAAAGCTGTGAAATGCCAAACTCTCTGAGCTTGTTAACGCTTCTGGTTGAGGCTCCACGTTTTTCAGAAAAGCACCAAAATCAAACCGACACGTTTATTTAAAGTCGTTTTTCCAGCACCGTTGTTCTTGTGTTTCTAATAACTTTGGTGCTTCAGACATTAAAACTATTTAAGAAAATCACAGAAGTTTAAACTCATTTTGTCCACATCAGTTCTGGTTTCACTGCTGATCTGCATGGCTGCTTTACAGAAACACAAAATTAGATTCACAAAAATGATTTGTTTCCTTCCAAAGTTACTGTTCCTTTAAATACACTGATAATTCTCTGATTGCAGATTGATAATTTTACAATATCTTAGTTAAACGGAGACCTTTGTGGATGTATTTCAAAGTAACAACTGAAGAAAACTTTTTCCTTTTGTAACATCAAAATTAACCGTGTAGAAACGTCGTTGAGCTCCAAAGTCTGGTTCATCCTTGGATAAAGTCCTGATATGAAATAAAGCAGTTTCAGGTCCACATGTTTATTTCATGAACTACAAACTGACATTATGCTTCTTTTTCAAGGAGTTGCATAACAAATGAATTTCCTTCCAGGGCGTCTGCAACTTTTCTAGAGTTGAGAGCTGGAGGTCACCACCACCCAGCCACTTCCTGTGAATCTGAATAGTGCGTCCTTGTCTCAGAGCCGCCTGCATAATGGCGTCTGTCACCGTTATTCCCCAGAAAACGTGTGCAGGTCGAGGCCTGAGAGCTAAAACACTGACTGCCAAATCAGCCCATGATGCAAAGCTGCAACATTTACCGTCTGACAGGAAGTCCGTTTTTAAAATGGCCGACATCAAGCATTAATGTTAGTTTATTCTGAGGATGTCCCATTACATATACAGAAAACTTTTACTCATTCAGATCCAATCTGGGTCTTTATCTCTGGAAAATAAATGTATTTAACTGCAGGTGAAGCAGAACAATAAAACCGTCTGATCTGAGGAACAAGATGTTTTCCTCCGTTTTATTTGTCTTACTTTGGAGTTTCACTCTGATGACCATTCAAACAGATTTCTAGTTATCTGTGTTCCTGAGAAACGACCACGATGTTCACGGCGCTTCCTGTCGGTCTGAGCTGATCTTTCCAAACGTGACGCATCGTTTCCTAAACTTGTAAAGAAAACGAGTCTCAGTCAGCCGGGTTCTGCAGGTGGAACGTCCTGGGAAATGGTCCTGGAGTGTTCCTGGAACTAGCTGGAGGGATTTAAAGTCTCTGCCTCTTTTTCTCCTGGAAAAGCTTCAGTATCTCCCAGAATGACCTGGAGAGTCTAACAGGCTGCAGGGATGTTGGGTTTCACAAGTGGACAGAAATGGACAGGAGATGCATGATGCATGCATAAATCCATTATCATCAGCATTCTTGGACATTTTCTACCAGGAAAATGAAACCTTTTGACAATCCAGTCTGGAACGACTCCAGTCCCTGTTATTATCCACAGAGCTGCTGCAGAAATCGTTACTCCAGACAAAGCCTCCTCGTCTCTCTTTCCTGGAAGAATATTGCTGTCTTTTTGTTTCAGAGCGCCACATTAAGGCCGCATTGAGCCGAAAACTATAACCTGTAGCTCAAAGCTGCGGCGCTGCAATAAAAGCAGAAAACAGCAGAGAAAACCTGGCAGCAGGAGGTGAGGAGGGATTATATCGGCTTCCAGCGAAGGAACGAAACTCAGAGACAAGCAGATCCCTGGGAGACTTGAACACATGGAGGAGTTCCTCCTTAAAACGCTTAAATAACTTACAAATATCTCCGATTAGTCATTAAATCATATATTGTGTCAATAACAACAGTAGAAACCATTTAGCTTGTGCTCAAGTAAAAAAATTCATTTATTTGATCAGAACATTTCACTTTAATCAGCATCTTTAGAAAAGATGCAGCAAATATCACAATTAAATTTCATCCTGTATCTGAAGACAGGGTGTCCAAACTGCGGCACGGGGGCCATTTGTGGCCCTTTTTACTCACTTTCTGTGGCCCCCTTAAAATCATTTTTATATTTAGGATCTACAATTAATAACCTTCCTTTTCTAAAAACTTTACTTTATTTGCTTGATTTTAGCTTTCTTCTTTTTTGGCCCTTTTCTGAACTGACGATTTTGGCCGACGTGACAAAAAGTTTGGACGAGCACAAAAAACAAAACATTTAAACAAGAAATAAATATAAAAACAGGAAGAGTCTGCAGTAATCAGTGGAAGACGGCATGAATGGTTTGCTTTCAACCGACGCTTTTTAAAATGTTTCTCAGTTTTTCTGGTCCAAACTTTTCCAGTGTTGATGTTTCAACAGGTGACTGGCTGGAGTATCGCTGCTGTCATCTTCCTCTGAGGACGTCCAGGAGCAGAAACGTTCCCAGTCCAGGAGCAGAAACGTTCCCAGTCCAGGAGCAGAAACGTTCCCAGTCTCCCGCCCAGCATGGACAACACCAAGGTCCAGTCGGAGGGCGGGCTGAACGTCACCCTGACCATCCGCCTCCTCATGCACGGAAAAGTAAGAGAAACCTGGATGTGGCGACTGCAGCGCTTCAGATCTCAGACTTTATTAAAAATCGAGACAAATTTAGCTTTTTGAGTGAATATCTGGATTTCAGCAGATGTACCGCCACTCATACCTACAGATTTAAGTTCTGTAACAACAGGTTGGTGCCACAACACTGCTAATCATGGAGATACTTTTTTTTAGCACTTTTTCTAATTTTGAAAACGTGGCACACTTATCGTCCCTTAAATTAAATCTAAAGCCATAATTAAGTTTTAACTGCATAAAGTTCAACATCTTTGTTGAAGTTTTGGTTACCAACTGATAAGATTCCTGAAAGTAGTTAAATGTTAGTTTTCATGCTCTTATTTTGAAGTGAGTGAATTACAGAGCGGTTCCATTTCCTGTCAAGTTCTCTTTTTTCAATAACTTTATTTAAAACAAGAGACAGAAACAGTAAAATATGGACAGTAGAGAACAAAATACTTAACTGTAATATGTGTTTTATGCATATTATGTACACGTAAATTATGTCAATCTGAAACTGGTTCTCGAGGGTCGTAGCCTTTCAGGGTAGGCAGCATTTTAGCGTTAGCTTCTGCTAAATTCCATGTTAGCATAGCGCTTTAGCATTAGCTTCCACTGTGAGTGTGCTGGTACATTGCTTTAGTGTTGGGGGAATAACATTTAGGGTTAGTGCCTTAGGGTTAGCACAGCTAACGGTTTAGCTAGCAGACCCCACCACTGGTGAACAAACTCTATAAAGATCTTTGTTTTTCTGCAGGAAGTGGGGAGTATAATCGGCAAGGTGCGTACTCTTGTTTATGTATAAAAAATAAACATTTCTTAAACATTAATTGATACTCTAATGTTTTGTATTTGGTTTATTTTGAACAGAAAGGAGAAACTGTGAAGAAAATGCGTGAAGAGGTGAGATCCTGCAGTAAGAGCATTTATTAAATCAAACATTAGAAATTAAAGATCCAAGAAAACTAAGGCAAACCAAACTTGTTAGCTTCTGGCAGAACGAGAACAACTGATGTAGAGGCAGCAGATATTTACATAAAACTAAACAGGGATCTATGCTTCACCTTTTCTGCTCTGATGTTTTATAATTACTGACAGAATATGACTGACTACCTGAGAAGCTTTGAATACGGTGGCCATTAATGGCCAATATTCAAGCTAAACATAAAAAATGTGCTATGTGCGGTTTCTTTCAGAGCGGAGCAAGAATCAACATTTCAGAGGGAAACTGTCCAGAGAGGATCGTCACCATTACTGGACCTACAGACACCATTTTCAAGGCTTTCGCCATGATTGCCTATAAATTTGAGGAGGTGCGAATTTCCTACACTGTTGGTGCAAAACACTTTCAAATCCATCAGTCAGGAGTTTGTTAGGATATCAGTATATTTCTGTTGAGGATAACTGGATTCTTCTTGTGTTTCTTGAAGACCTTCCAGTCAAAATGGTGGAATGTAGTGGCCTAACCAAAGTACGACCTGTTGTAGGAAACTCGGCCAAACTCTCCGTCCTTTTCCAGTTTGTGTCGACAGACGGGGTCCGTCTCCTCGTCGGCGCTTGTTGGATCCATTTGCTGTAATTCAGAGTTTTCCTTTGGATACTAAAATGTGTTGGAGGCCATTTTCATCTCCTCTTGATTGGTGGCAAAACGGCGACGGTTTAGCAGTGGAGTGGTGATATTGTCCTTTCCTGGGTTTGGACGTTAAAAGGAGAAGGTTGCTCTGCTTCTGCTTCTGCAATGTTCTTGTGACTTATCACTGACTCTATAACGTACCAGTGATTCCTGTGAGAACGTCCAAACTGATTCCTCACTTCCTGGTCCAGACTGGAAGTCTGTTTGTCTTCCCTGGTAGATCTTGACACCTTTGTCTTTTTCAGTAAAACTGGAAACTTGTTCAGTGTTGGAGGAAGGAAGAAGTGTGGAAAGCTACCGAAGCATTTGGACAACACCGTCTTAACGTTGGTGGACTGACCCGGTCAGGTTCTCTATAGTAACTTGATCTGAGCCTTGAAAAGGATCCAGTTTGGTTGATGGTCTTTAATTGTAGATCAGAACTGGATTCTTAACATCTTCTCACCGTCCCGCAACATTCCTGGTCCTTCTTCCCAAAGATGGACGTTAGGAAACGTCCTAAGATGGACGTTAGGAAACGTCCTAAGATGGACGTTAGGAAACGTCCTAAGAAGGACTTTAGGAAACATCCTAAGAAGGACGTTAGGAAACATCCTAAGGAGGACATTAGGAAACATCCTAAGAAGGACGTTAGGAAACGTCCTAAGAAAGACTTTAGGAAACGTCCTAAGAAGGACGTTAGGAAACGTCCTAAGGTGGACGTTAGGAAACGTCCTCAGGTCCTTCTTTGGTCCTTTGTTTCTCAGGTGAGGTGCAGATTCTCAATCATCCCAGACTCGACAAACTCTAAGAGCTGAAGCTTCGTGATTGATTGGGTTTGTTACCACAGTTACCTTTGTGGTGACTGGATGCCGTTCCAAGCATCCAGTCACAAAGATAACAGAAATCATTGTCATTTCCTGGCTCACTGAGAATCTAGACCAGTCCATTTCAAATGATTTTGATTTTTCAAATTTTGAGTTCAACGTTTTCAGACATTTGGTTTTGCTTGTTTTTAATTCAAACATGTAAACTCAATCCCTGGCACTTGTGATTATTTCAGAAAGTGTTTATTACAGCCCAGATACCAGCGAAAAAGTTTAATTAGTTACCGTCCTGCTTTCTTTTCCACTGATATTATCTAACACTGAGCAATGAGACTGCAGCCACAAAGTTGTGTGTCGTTAATCATTTGTGTGACGTTTTCAAACATGTGGCTCCAAATGCCACAGTTTAGCAAGAGCCGAAAATTTAAAAAGTCCTTCTCTCATATTCTGTACGTTTTTCTGTCGATTTGCTTGTATAGATGGTTTCTGCTAATGCAATTAAACATCATGAACGTTTGGGGCCACGTTGTTCCTGGAGTGAATTATGATCCGTTTGTTTCAGGACATAATCAATTCGATGAGTAACAGTCCAGCCACCAGCAAGCCGCCCGTCACCCTGAGGCTCGTGGTGCCGGCCAGTCAGTGCGGCTCGCTCATCGGGAAGGGAGGCTCCAAAATCAAAGAGATGAGAGAGGTGAGCGACCTGCAGTCACCTGATGAATCACTGAGCAACAGGCATGTCGCCCAACAGACTTTTGCAATTAATTGTTAAAGTTTGAAAGCATGTCCAGTTCATTTCAACTCCAGGCAAGGCCAACTGTGATGGGCTACAAAGCTAGCTGCGCTAACCGCTCTGCTAATGCTAAGGCGCTATGTCAGCATGGTAATTAGTGGAAGCTAATGCTAAACGGCGTGAGGGAGGAAAACTTTAATGCAGCCATTTACAGAACAGCCAATTAAATTACTGCTTTTTAAACTGATCCTGGACCAGGAGTACTTTCTATTTGGTCTGCAAAGTAACCAACCACACCTCGCAGACAGCAAATATCCTGCAGCTCCTGCATTTTAGTTTGCAGTGATATTAATAATAATCTGTAGTCAGTACAGAAAAACTCTGGTTACTGTAAAATCAGCTACAGTTATTCCAGGCTCCTCGTCAATAAGATGCTGCAAAACCCAATAAAAAGGATTAATGTGATTCTGTGACCCTTCGATGTCGCAGCCTTGTGCGCTTATTTCTTAAAAATGTGTTTTTATGTCTCGTAGAAATTACAAAAAGACTCAGGAATTAGCTGAAACTGAAAAGCTCAGCATGTTGGTTTGCTGAAGGCTTTCAACGTAATTACTAAAGGATTCAGGAGAAATGTTTTAAAATCACATTTTCAGAGAAAAGGTTCCAAACATGTAAAGAAGGGAAACTTGTCCAAAACAGTTCAAGGTAAAAACCCTCTGAACAACTGCAGCTCGTTTTTCCTTCACACTATTCAGTCTTTCTGCCAAAGCTGATCCATTGTCTGCAATGCTGAAAACTAAGCTGGACTTCTAATTATCATCATTTGTGATTTCTGATAATCAGAGGCAGCGAGAACAAACCTGAAACCGTTTTAAATTAGGAATCTCTACTTTGGAGGGAGGCTGTTGGTCCATGGCCTCTTAAAAAAGGCCATAAGTGGCACAAAGTCTTTAAAGTATAGAAAAACCAATGTAAAAGTGGGCGGAGCCACGAGTAAAATGGGCGTGGCTCAGACTGGAGGGGCGTGGGCGGAGCCACGAGTCAAAATGGGCGTGGCTCAGACTGGAGGGGCGTGGCTCAGCACGAGGGAAAATGCTGCTGTTAATTTAACGACTTTATTACCATATTTATCAGCTTTTTAGACCTTTTGTTGCTTTTCTACAGCTCATCTGTGAAACAAAAGGGTTTAGTTACGCTACATAACTTCGTCTTTACTTTGGATTTGGTTCTAAGGAGATGAGAAAGTCGATTGTGGTGTGAAGGTGAGGCCCAGAGCGAGCAGAAATGTGTTACTGAAGAACCAGACAACCTTCAGAGGACGACGTGTCGGCCATGTTGTCGTCACGGCGGAGGTCCAGCTGGTCATCCTGGGACGTGTGAACAGTTTCTGAGAAAACATGAGCTGGAGGCAAAGTCATGTTTGGCATTTATCGACGGAACCGTCATGCCTAAGTAACAATGATGGAGCCTCTGGTTCAGAAATGATGCAAGAGTGATGGAGAAAAAACCGTGAAGTGCTGCCCTGAGACGGCTCAGCGACAGCCAGAGGACAAGCAGACAATAACATTTACTGTTAACTCAAACTCAGAGTCTACAAGCTGCTGCTGCTGCCCTCAGGTTAATGTCAGCAGATGGGACCTGAGAAATGCCGTACGGGGGGAGATTGGTGCCAAGCAGCATGTCCTGAAGGCAGGACGTTGTTATCCCAGATGGACACGTCTCAGCTGGGCAGATATTAAAGACGAGGCCAGTCACCTTAATCAGTTCAATTAACTGAGAAGCCGTAAAACAAATATCAACCTGGAGGCGCTGCGTGACGTAACAATTTGAGTCGGTTACAGAGTCGCCCTGTCGTCTTGTCCAGTCCACAGGGGCCCAGGTCCAGGTGGCGGGGGACATGCTGCCCAACTCCACCGAACGCGCCGTGACAATCTCTGGAACCCCAGAAGCCATCATCCAGTGTGTCAAGCAGATCTGTGTGGTCATGCTGGAGGTAAAGTCACAGAACGTTTCCGCCGCACCTTACAGTCACATTAAAAAGACACAACACAACACAACACAACACAACACAACACAGCTTCTAAATCTGCTGGTTAAAACATCAGATACATGACCTGGTTTCATCCTCACTGCTCCCACTGGTTTGAATAGAAAATTCAAATCAAATGCTGCATCTGCACTGATTAAATGATAATTAGCGTGAGAATCGCTATATGCTAACTGTATTAGCACAATTACAAGATGTTATGGGGTGTCACTTCTCAAGTTAAACACTTTAAAAACTTTAGCTTCAAGCTAAATATTTAGCTTCATTAAATATTAGCTATTAGCTAAGCTATTTAGCTCGCTAACAATATATTTAACTTTCTTTGTGTTTAGTTACTAAGCTAAATAATTTACTTTTTAAGGCTAGAAAGCTAAACATGTATCTTACTATCTAAACCTTTATCTTCAAATCACTATAGTTTGAAGCTAAATATTTTGACAGCAAGCTAAATAGCTTAGCTAATATTTAAATATTTAGCTAGCCAGCTACATATTCAGTTTGAGGCTAGATTGTAAAGTTTGTGTAACTTGACAAAATAGAGCAAAACATTTCATTTGCCAACTAAATATTTATATTTAATTTGAAACTGACATTAAATGAACATGAAAATATCAACTTTGAAAAATGAACCACATTCTTTCCTGTTGTGATAAACTAAATAAGCCGTTTCAGTTTCTGACTGTAGCTTTAATAAACACCACAAGGGGTTACAGACGACTGATTATTTAAAAATTACACGACTGCAACAAACTCACACAGGACAGAGCACAGATACGCTTCATTCATTCATTCATAAGCAAATGATGCAAAGCCGGCCTAGACAGAGTCCTTCCTACGACAGATGAACACGTTTCCTCTACATTCATTAAACTAAAATTAAGCTGATAAAGCAGAATAACCATCTTCTGTCTCTTTCAGTCCCCACCAAAAGGTGCCACCATCCCCTACCGCCCAAAGCCTGCCTCCACCCCCGTCATCTTTTCAGGTGGCCAGGTGAGTGCTGAGCTAGCATTAGCTGAGCTAGCATTAGCTGAGCTAGCATTAGCTCATTAGTTTGTCCCTGCAGCAGAACCTGAGTGTTTTACTGCAGCATCAGCTGCTGTCAGCAGCCCAGAGTTTTCCTGCTTCCTCCTGCAGATCGTTGGCTCTGCGTAAGGAAAGACGCTTCGCAGCAAAACGGCCCAGAAGAGGCCGTTTGTTTTCTTCATGCTGCTGGAAAACAGAAAACATGACTGTGTGACAAAAGGCTTTTACTTCACAGCCCAAAAAAAGTTCTGTAAAGGTTTAGATTCAGATTTATGGGAAGAAGTGAGAAATAGATTAAAAAAACAAAATATCCAGCTGAGAAACAGAACATAAAATTACATATGATGATTAAATTTTAAATATGTGCACACTTCTGCCTGGTCATGATTCTTGTTTTTTTAGATCTCTTAACCCCAAAATGTACCTTTTTATTTTTCTTCATTATTTCTGGGAAAAAAGCATTAAAAATAAAAATACGAGCCAGAATAATAAAAACGTTTCTTATAACGTTTCAAATAATGAGCTTTGCTCATTATTTGTAAGATTCTTTAGATATAGTTATGTTGGAGAAATTAGAATAATGTTGAAAAGTTTATATTAGTAACTCGATTCACAACATAAAAACTCAAATATACTGATTAATTACACTCATGATTTCAGCTTTTATTTCTGCTAATTATGAAGATTTTCTGCTTAGTTATGAAAACATGACAGTTGAGCTTAAAATATTACATCCAACCAATAAAAAAACAGAAAAGTGGCTGTACTGAAAAGTATATTTAATGTCTTTTTAAATGTTGCTATTTTGTTGATTAAATTATGATTTAGTTGTGTTAGATTTGTTGTTTCATGGAGCTTAATATGAATCTAATATTATTATTTTTACTCCTGTGATAAAATGTCACCACTCGTGGCATTAAGTGACATTTTATCTCAGTTTAATTTTAGTATTTTACGTTTTAACGCGTTTGTCTTTTGCTGTGTGATGTGCAGCCAGATATAAAATAAATTTTAAAACCTTAAAGTTGCATATTTTGTTTTTTAACGCTGCTCCTGGTGACCCGGCTGTCCTCCGCTCCGCTCCAGCCACTGAATCATCTTATCTCAGCATTTGTCATCCGTGATTATCTATGCTGAGTGTGAGTCTTATCAGCCAGGAAAACAGGCAGCAGCTGCAAGGGTTGCTGGGAAATCGGCCACTTTAGTGTGACATCACTTTGTTTTGATTCTGCTCTGAAAGCCGAGGCTCCCGCCACGTCAGCCTGGCGTCTCTGCACTTCACAGGACGGTCAAGTTTCCTCTGAAGTCAGATCTGGTTTCACACGGTTAAAACATGGCAGGTCTTATCTCTGCTAATCCAAGTCTAACTCAGTAAGTCCAACTTAATTCACTTGTAATGATAAATTTGAAACGTATCCTTAGCTAAACACGCTTTAGATATGATAAACTCAAAAGCACACAAACAAAACAACAAGAAAATGTTGCAAATGAAAAGCTGCAGCTGCAGGAAATCGAACCAGAGGGAAAACGGTGGATATCAAACAAAGCAGCGAGTGAAAATGGAAATCCTCCAGGCCACTAGGGGGAGTCTGGAGCAGAAGAACATGCTGCTGCTTTTAACAATGTGGTAAAAGACATGAAGCAGAGCAGAACTATTCTTTCTTCCTCCATTTACTGACAGCCTGGTCCATTATAATTTGCCTGCTGACGCCCCCTAGTGGCCTGGAGGATTTGAGGTCGGCGCATTCCCAGATGGTTAATATTTTGTTAAATCCAGAACCAGTTCATTGTCCCAAAGTGTTTATTGTTTAGATGTTGAATCACCTAAAGAGAGGCAACCCCACAGCATGATGCTGTCACCACCATGTTTGGCAGGTGGAAAACTGTTTTTAGATCTCATGTTTTCTCCAGAAATGCTTCCTGTATTTTGGCCAAACAACTAAAATCTCGTATCATGATCTGGTTTTCCTCCATGTGGCAGGTTTCAGTCCAGCTTGTTGACTTTGGGTTTCCCTCCTGACCAGCAGCCTGTCCGCCCCCAGTCACATCCAACTGGTTCTGGTACTGGTTGTTCCCGAACAGTTCAGCCTTTTCCTTTCCGTCTGACGGGGCGGTTTGGGTCAGATGGTTAAATCTTGGACACAGTTGGATCTCCCAGCAGGGGAACGATCCCAAATAAACACCCAACCTGGTTTCAGATTGAAAAGCAAGGCGATCTTAAGCTTCTGGACCGACTCCAGCCCCAAACATGTTGAACATTTGACTAAAAGCCAAGTTTCTGCCAGGAAACCAACCGATTTAAATGAATATTTCCAATCCTGCAAAGAAGAGGGAGCAGATATCCAGCCTAAATGATGCAACCAGTAAACCAATTCTGGTTACAAAACCGTAAAATTAAGATGTCTGTTCACTTGTGTAAAAACCAGAAAAGAAAAACGTCTCTTTCCTGTTGCTTTGCGGCCAGCTGAGGTGTCGACTCGTGACTGAAACGTGTTTTCTCTCCTCAGGCCTACACAATTCAGGGACAGTACGCCATCCCACACCCAGACGTAAGTCCTTTGTTTTCCTTTCCTCAGTTCATAATTACACCTGAAACTAGACATTTACACTCGCTGTGTGAGAACAGATGCCATCTTTCTATCTTCACTGCGACACTTCCCCATGTTTGGGTCAGACGGATTGTTTCTGTTTGATCACTGGTAGAATAATGAGACATTTTTTAGTTTAGAAACTAAAGATGGAGATCCAAACCTTCTGATGGTCCATAAAACACGGACCGTGTTGTTTTTAAGCCTTTTGTAACCAACTCTTTGTAAGGGACGTTACCCACTTCATTGCTTCCACATAATGTTCTGTGTTTCCGTCTGTTTTATGAAGTGCACCAGTTCCTCCTGCAGCAAAACGGCACCACAACATGATGCTGCCTCCACACACTGAGGAAGCGACTCCTTTGCTTTCCTAATGTCTTTACAGCAACACACTCAAACTTAGTTTCCATCAGACTCAATGATATGAAACAAACTTTGTTCCCACAGGAGATTTAACTCTTCGCCCTCTGAGCTCGTTTCAGCTCATGCTGGACTTGTTTCATTGTGGATAATAACAGTTTAATGGCGTTTTCACAAGGTCTTTTGTTTTTCTGTTAATTAAACTTCTAGGAGCTTAGAAAGTCATCAATAGTTTTGAAAGCATTGTTATCCGACTGTAAACGTCAAAGTCTGAAGTAAGTTTAATAAAAACTGGAAAGAATGGTGGCGTGTCTTTCTGCACTGTGTAAGTAAATTCCTGGTTTCTCCTGTTCAGACACGGCAGTTCCTGTCAGAATCAGATCTTCTGATTTACTTCAGTTTAAGGAATTTGATTAGAAAGTCTTGACATGAACTGTTTTTAATGCATTGTGATCTAAGAGTAAACTTCAGAGTCTGAAGTAATTTAGAAACATGAGAAAAAAGAATCAGTAATCTGTCTTTCTGTAATGTCAGGGTTTCTGCAGGTTTCAATTCAAATTTAAGACTTTTTAGGAGAATTATGAGTGAAATTTAAGACCAAGTGGTGCCAAGGTTTTTACCACAGACTGTTGGGAGCATCGTGCGGTTTGGCAACAGAACTGAGTCAGTGGCAAAGACGAACATCACCAAACCAACCGGCAATAAAGCTACCAATGATTGGTGCAAAACAGCTAGCTACACAGCTAGCAAGGGTTTATTTGCATCTAGTTAGCGGTAGCCTCATTTGCCTGGAGTGACAGGACCGCATGGACAGAAAAGTCCTGTGGGTCAAGAAAATCTACAAAAGACTAAATAGTCTTGCCACGACAAAGTCCAAGACTGTGATTAACATATTTAAGTCCAACTTACATGTTTTCTGACGAATTTAAGACATTTTAAGGCCTTAATTTTAGATGCATGAACTGAAGGCTTTTTAAGGCGTGCAGACACTGAGTGTCAGTAAATCTCTGGTTGAAGCTGTTCGTAGACATGGAGGCTCTTTCAGATCTCCTGAAGTTGCTTTGGCTCCAGCTGACCCTGCAGCTCAGCAGCTGGTAAGACCTGGTCGGTACCATGAACCGGTCCTGGTGCGTAAAGACGGCGGCGCCTCAGCAGCCCATCCCGTCTCCGTTAATAATCTGCCTTCATCTGTCCTTGTCGTTGGAGCATCTCAAGAGCCTCCTTGTGTCAGATCCACTAATTCAAAGCCGAATGGTGATTGATGCCAGAGGAGCTGGCGGCTGACGGTGCAATCACTCACCTGACCACCTCTTCCCACCCTCGTTATAAAGTCCTTTTAAAAGGAGAGGATGCTTTTAAAGCGGACGACAACCTGTGATCATGTTCAGAGCGCAGCAGCGCCTGACGAGCATGTTGGGCTACAGCTTGTGGAAATTCATGAGAGCAAATTAAATGACTAAAACATCTTTGAGAATTACAAGGCAGGAAAACGACTCACATCATCTGGTAACTTGCATCTTCTATCAGAAAACCATCATCTCTCTGTGACTCTTGCTTTTTGTCCTCCACCGCCCGTCTCATGTCTTCCTTCTCCTCACCCGTTCTTCACTCTGGTTTGTTTTCTTCATTTCTTGGTGTGACAGTGTAACAGTAACCTCTTAGTTTTACTTTCCCTCCTAACCCTTCAGCAGTTGACCAAGCTCCACCAGTTGGCTATGCAGCAAACCCCCTTTACCCCTCTCGGACAGACCACCCCTGCTTTCCCTGGTACGTACCCACAAGGTACCCCTGTAGACGTTTTCTCCTCTTTGCATCCAGAGAAATATTTCTTCTCTTCCCCCTTCCTCGCACCTTATCTCTCTTTTGGCACAGCATGACTTTGCCTCCGTCGTTTCTTTCCTCCTTTGATTTTCTTTAACTCATATTTTTTTCTTGCCCCTGTCTGATATTACTCCAGTAAATAGGAAAAAAGGAAAACACAAGCCGCTCTTATGATTTATTCAGAGTTAAGTTATCGCAGGCAGCAGGTCACAGAGTCTACCAACAGATTTTCAACACTTAAAGATTCACTAAAAGTGAAAATCAACAGATGAATGCAGCATCTTCATCGAGAACTTCACAACTAAAGATCAAACTCTTTTATTCAAGTATTGCAAATTCAGGAGGAAAATGGACACACCTGGTGATTAGAGCCACTAATTCACTGACAGATAGTTTTTTTTGTTGTTTAGCACTTTTGCTAACTTTGAAAACGTTTAGCGCACTTAGCTTCTCCTACATCAGTTCTTACAGAAAAATTATAAAACGCTAATTTATGTGACTGTTTTGAAAATGTTCAGATGAATAAAGTTAAGTTTTGTTAGGAATCCTTCAAGTAATTAGACGTTTATATTGATGCTCTTATTTTGAAGTGAGTGAAGACTGTTTACGTAGTTTGTTTCCTCACTTTCTCGTCTTTTAAAGAAACTTTATTGAGCAAATGGCAACTATACAAAAATGAGGAGGCATACAGAATAATACAACACTTACATGAACAAATACAATCATTTATATTGGGGAAGTGTCTTCAGAGCTTCCTGACACTTTAGCATTAGCTTCTGCTAAAACCATGTACCACGTTAGCGCTACTAATGTTTACGATTATGTTTTAAGGTTAGCAAAGCTAACCTTTTAGTTAGCATACCCACCACTGTTAGCATGTAATGTGATGTTGAGCCAAAATGGACCAGGAAATTTGGATTAGCATAGAAAAGTTTAAAAGAAGAATAACAGAAAAGGGGAAATATACCAACACTGACATAGAGGATGAACAAAGGAATGAATGAATATGGCAACATCTTCCTGACAATAATCACCACAGAGAAATGAAGTGAATATGGAAAAACCTTCCATACATAAATAATTAAACAGGAATTGATCAAAACCCAAAAAACTGAAGTCTCGCAGCAAGTCTCCATGTTTGTTGCCAGAAAATCTCTTTCCGACCGTCGAAGTTCTCAATCCATTAGTTTTCCTTCTGAAGTACAAATATAAAAGTTGATGATGAATTTATGGGAAACATTTGTAAAATTTATTTTTTTCTACACTTATGCAGGCCTGGAAAAAAACTAATTCATTGTTTTCTAGACCAGGCAAGAATCCTACAAGTCACAGATATTTTCTTAAATCACTTAATTATTAAAAAGTAAATCAAATTATTGTGTAAATCAGGAGCATTGGAAGGTCTTAGGTCATACGATGTGTTCTCGTGTTGTAATTATAGATTTAAAGGTGTAGTTCATTATTTTTCAAAGTGGTAGATGCACCAGCTTCACACTGGATGACGACTGCAGTGGCCGACAGCCACAGCATGAACGGGTCTCTGTTGTGGTTTGAAGAGCATTACTGGCGACGTAGTGTTGGGTTTACAGCTGGGTTTGAGTGTTGGCAGCATATCTGCTCCATTTTCCTCCAGATGAAATGATTTCACGTGAACGACGTCACGTAAAAGGAAAACGTTTTGAGAAAAGTGTGGTCCTCATTCAACTTGATGAGACCTGAAAGGTTTTGAACGGAGAATGAGTTCTGCTGCTTCTGCTCATGAGTTTAGTGTTAGCTGGATGACTACCAGGTGTTAGCACTTAGTGCTAAGCTAGGCTAACAACAAAGTGATCTTAGTACGAGGATAAAATCCAACAATGTTTAACTTTGCTCCTTTATTACAGCTGAATAGTTTAAACTGTTTACCACATTGTGTTTTGAAGTGGGTTTGGGTTCTAATGTTTTACAGCGTTTACTGTAACCCCCAGTGTGCTAAGCTAGGCTAACCGGTAGCTGGCTTTACGTTTAGTGACTCACATTAAATATAAATATTTTTATAACTCAATTCCTTCTCATTACTTCAAAATGCTAAGTTTGGTCACAGCAACGTTCACATCAACATTTTCTTGTATTGTTCTTTAGCTTATCTCACCAGGCTATTAGCCAACTTTATCTTCTAAGCTAAAATTAAATCAAATTATTAAACATTCTTTAAAATATTATAACTTCTGCTTTAATACATTTCTTTATATTTGGGTGTTTATTAAAATGTTCTGCATCTTTATGGGTCTGTTCAGATGGGTTAGCATTAGCTCAGAGCTAAAATCAGCGCCTCCGGTGTGAGCCCGCAGAAATGTAGCTAGAAGCAGAAGGAGATGCAGTGACCAAACATTTCCTTTTCCTCGGACATGTCCTCGTTCTGATTGGCTTTCTTTGATGAAAATCTCTGGATTTCCAGGTTTTTAGGGGATCAATAATGTACTTAAATGTCCTGGTCTGCCGTTCGACGTCTCTGTTGAGACCAGGAGGGAACGGCGGCAGAAACTGACCAGGCGCCGCAGAGGAAGATTTACAGACGAACTGGAAAATAAATGTTTCTGTTTTTCACAAAGGCGTCGTATAAATCACATGATGGACAAAAACATCATGAGACCGAAACAGGAGGACAGACAAAAACTCAAACTATGCAGATTTTCCTGCCTGATGCTTTTTATTTTTAAAAACATCAGACAGGAAATCTGAATATGTTTTCAGATTTATGTAATTTTTGTCCTGGTTGACTTAAGAAATGAGGTTTTATTTCTACAGGTTAACTTTCTAAACTGCAGAAGAGAAATCATCAGGGATGGACAGATGAGAACATTTCCACCTGATATCAGATATAAATCTGCCGTTATTGCAGGATTTACCAATATTTACCTTTATTAGATACATTTCTCTGCACTTCTGACAACGTTAAACCAACCAACCACTGACGTTGACCCATAATCTAACGTCCCATCAAACACAACATGGCCACCAGAATTTGACCCAGTTTAACTAATCAGAACCGATACGTTGAAAAATGCCCATGTTGACTGTTGGTTGGCAAATCTCACTTCAAATTCTGCCTAAAAGTGGCAACTTTAAAAAACTGAACTCCTAAATGTTCCACATGAAAATGGGTTTGTATATTTAAAGGACTAATCTGGCTTATTATCCTGTATCTGTATTTACTGAAATCTGTTTACAGATCTAACTTTTCTAGAAGTGACTTGGTAGAGTCACAGTTTTCTTGTTGCACCTGGTTTCAGGTTTGGATGCCAGCCCACCAGCCAGCACCCACGAACTCACCATCCCCAATGATGTGAGTACAGATTCAGACAAACGTTTTTCAACAAGATCAAACATGAGAGGAAAATATAAGACGTGTTTCCAGCCCCACAATGAAGATGAACAAGAGAAACGGTTTTAAGTGCAGATCATAAGTTATTCCACTTAAATGTCCAACTAGCACTAATGCACAGACATGCACCAAGATGAAGATCCATATAAATTATTAAAGAATAACTAAACTATATTTTGCTATGTTTATTAAAATGTAACTAATCCATAAATTAGCTACTTTTTTCATATAAGCTTTATAAAGTAATTCTTTAGGGTGCTATCTTCATGTTTCAAATGTGCAAATTATAACATTTTGTTGTAAATTATTTAAATTCTGCAATATTTTGCCTAAAACCTTCTCAGTGCTGCCCTCTGTGGGTTGAGCGGTGGTACTGCAGTCAGATTCTTCTATTGGTTCCAGCAGTCCAGGTTGGTTGATGTCACTCAGCCCCACCTACAGGTATAAAACCATCTCAGACACGCCCCCTGGTGGCGACACGCAGAAGCAATAGCTAGTATACTTGGAACTGATCCGTAGCGTTTTGAAGCTAGTGAGGAGTTGTGGACGTGTAGTGGAAAAGATCCTCTTTGCTCTCTGACTGCAGCGTTCAGACAAAATGTCACTAAATTTATTGTGAGTCACTTTTTCAAAAAGTCTCTAAAAGTTGCTAAATATGGAGCCAAAGTTACAAATCAACAGTTTTCTGAGCACAGGAGAGCCGTTCCACTCCGTGTCCACATTGCAAATGAATCGCAAGCTACCGATTATTGATCGCCATGGCAACGATGGGTAATCCACCTCCTGACTCGCCACTAGGGGGCGTGTGTCTGAGTGAGGTGGTTTTATGAAGGAATGCAGGGCTGTGTCGTTGTACCAACCTGCAGTACCACCGTTCAACCCAAAGAGGGCAGCGCTGAAACGGTTTTAGGCAAAATATTACAGAACTAATCAAATAAACACAAAAATCTCAAAATTCACACAGAAACACGAAGAACCTTTTACATGTAGACAGTTTATTGGCAGAGAAAATGTTTAGAGATTACAGTTTAAATAAAATGTCTGCTGTTTGTTGGTACTTTTTACCACCAACCTGCAGCAAAAACAGTGCAGCATGACTGTTGGGTGAATTGGTCTCTTTAAACTGATATTACTTTTAAGTATACACAATGAAGAATCCCTTTAAAATAATAATATTGGTTTAATCTGATAAAAGCCGATGAGTGAAGCCTTTCTAACATATCACTGCCTCTTTAGACGAAACAATCCTTCAAACTGAAACTCCTTCATCCTGATGGCACAAAGCTGAAGTCTCCCATTAGATCATCTGCTGACCATGTCATTACTCAATCAAATTCCTACGATTTTAATAAAACCCAGATCATTACATAACCCATTACACTTCCCTTTTCATTAAACGTATCAGTTATTGAGTCTAAACGCTGTGAGACAGCCCAGAGGTTTTCCTTCTGACTCTTTCGTTTTCCTTCACAGCTAATAGGCTGCATTATTGGACGCCAGGGAACCAAAATAAATGAGATTCGACAGATGTCTGGGGCGCAGATCAAAATCGCCAACGCCATGGAGGGCTCATCAGAGCGGCAGATAACCATCACAGGGACCCCTGCTAACATCAGCCTGGCTCAGTACCTCATCAACGCCAGGTAACGTTTCAACCTGAGCAGCTGGGCCTCGACCGGCCCAAAAGATAAAACCAGCACCAGTGGAGCTCCGGAAAATCAGCTCCATGTTATTCTGCTTCTTTGAAGAAAGGGGATCTGATCTCTCAGTGATTAGCTGCGTTTCCAGTACAAATTTGATCAAAATTCTGTTAATGTCGAAAAACCAGAATTTTCCAAAACAAAATGCAATTAAAATCACATGAAAACAAGTTTTATTGTGCGATAGGTAATTATCTGGCCAATGGAAACGCAGCTAATGGCAACTAATGTGAGCTTTTTTTCCCCAGAAGTCGTTCCTTTAATAAAGTTTCTCCCAAAGTGTGAAAATGTAAATTAGAGAAGTTTCTGTCGGACGATTCCTTAAAAGTGAGTCATGGAGGGACGACAAGCTGGAAGCAATCAAACGATACATCTACAAATTAACATTCAACTCCTGAGTTGAGAACAGAAAAAATCTGAGCACCAATAAAGTAGCAGAGATGATTTTAAAGCAGATTTCACAACGTAAACGGCGTTAGCTCAGCAGAGCAAAGCTTTGTGTTTCTGATTCTTCAGGAAGATTTCTCCCTCCAGGAGCTAACGGCTAACTGCTTTCTCACGACTCCAACGGCAGGTTCAGAGACGTGGCCGCCATGTGGAACGACCCATCGTCCATGACTACATCCTGAAGGCCGCCAAAATCTGGCTCTAGCATTAGCACCTTGATTCTGCGTTCGCTGTTAGCTTGGAGCCAATAAGTTCTTTGTTAGAGCCTGTTTTCTGCGTATTGGTGTAAAAAATACTTTGACATTTTGGAAAACATGCTTATCCTGCTGTTTAATGTAGATAAACATACAATTAGTCATATGTTAGCTTAGCCTCAGTTAGCATTCCCAGTTAGCTTAGCATCATAAACATCCTAACCAGAAACATTTTGAAATAAATTGGTTGCAGTGACAACAAAACATTTTTAAGTGCTGAAATCTTGAAATGTGAAAATAAATGTTATTAAAAATGTCAAACTATATTTTATTTATTTAGCATGTAGCATTTCAAAGAAGTCATTTCTGTTGCTCAGTATTATCATAGATAAAATTACAGATTACGTCATTGTATGCAGAGTAAAAAACAGTAAGACGTAAATAAAAACCTGGTTTAATGCGGTTAGAGCGATGTGATGCTGCATGGCCTCATCAACACGACGTCCAGCTGATTTCATTGCAGAATAACTTTCACTCTTCAGCGAAAGTTTCACAGTTTTATTTCCGTCTGTGTCCCCGCCCTCCCCGCACCACGCCCGCCTCCCATCCCTTGTTCTTCACCGTTTTCAGGCTGACGTCTGAAGTCACTGGAATGGGCTCGCTCTAGTTTCCATCCTCCGCCGCGCATCACATGACCTCTGAGCAAACGGCATTAAACGCGGTTTATCGACCTCCGTTTGACCGTTCTGCTGTTTTAAGTCGATATTGTAAAGGTGTCACTCTCACCTGAAGCTGTCATTTGTTTTCCTCTGGACTCTTTTGCCTCCTTTTGTTTTTGTCGCTCCACGTTTCACAAGCGTTTGCTCTGACGAGCTCTTACTCATTTTCTGATGATTTTCTGATGCAACGCGTGTGCTTGCAGAAGTTATTGCCTGTTTGTCTCAGCAACGGTTTGCATGACTCAGCTTTTGAGATTTATTTTAAAGTCGTGGAAGTGGAAGCTGGAACTGAATACATTTGTTAGATTTTCAAGCCGATCTTGTTTCCATGTGACAAAAAGCTGGGAAATGAAGGTTTGTCATGTAAATGACGGCAGCAGAGAGTAAGATTCGCATCCACCTGCAGCCATTTGTGCTCCTGATGCTGTAATTTTACCTGTGTTCACCTGGACCTTTGGGAGACGTCGGCTGCGTTGGCAGTGAAATCTCTGGGGTCTTTTGGCTTCATTGAGCTCTGAGAAATGATTTCTTACACAGATTATGTTTCTGTTCTGCATGTTTTTCACTTTGCACCATTTTCTGTTGTGAACATTGAAGCATAAATCAGTTCCCAAAATATAAAGTCTCAGTTTCATTTGTATTTTGCTGTTTGGAAAATATTATTTTGTCATTCAAATCAAAGCTGAATGTATAGGAGGTTTATTTTAAATGCTACGTTTTAACTGTGTTCTAGGATAATGTGGCTTAAAAACATATTGGAGAAACTGATGAGCTTTATTATTGATCTATAAGGTAAAATATTGACATCCATCCATGGATCTCCAGCAGTTATTGGTATAAACCTTCACAGAACCACATTCTCACTAAATCCAGCCTGCAAGCGCCGCCATCTTGGAACGTTTTGATGCATCCTGAACCAAACGAAAGCTTTGCAGAACAGCTAAAATACAACGGAGCTCATTTAGTCTGTAAGTTCAGATGTTGCAGGACGGCTAGAGCTGCTAACACCTGATTTAGATTCAGTGGTGGGCACCGCTAGGTAAAATGCTAGCTATCCAAAAGAGCTAATCATAAACCTTAGTTACGCTAACGCTAAAGCACTACAACAGCACAGTATTTGGTGGAAGCTAATGCTAACGCGCTAACAGACAGACATTTCTCCTGTATGTTTTTGTTTAAAATAAATTTAGTAAGGGGGGAAAAGGAGAAAATGTGACAAACCTGCTGTGCAAACTTCAAAATAAAAGCATGAATATGAAAATTTGTTAACACAATAAAAACTTCAACACAAAAGTTTAACTTTATCCAGGTGAAAGTTTACAAAATAGTCATAATTTATCCAGAAAAACAAGTGCAGGGGAAGCTGAGAGTGCCAAACGTTTTCAACGTTAGCTAAAGCGCTAAATGAAGAGTTAGCTCTCCTGCTAGCATAAATGTGCCCACCACTGCTGGCTGACGAGTCTCCATCTTTTTGCCAGACCTGCAGTCACTTTTATCCCTGATCATTCAAAATGTTTGTCATATTCCTCTTTGGTTTCACTCTGATCAGAATCGCCTCTGTAGTTTCACTCGGTTTCTGTGCAAAAGGAGCAAAACAGAATGACATGAAGTGATTTTTGAAGGTAATAATATGTATGATTATGTTTTTGATCATTCAGATCTCAGATTTCTTATGTATTCAGTTTGTCGTAGTGTTTTGTAAAGGAGAGACAATGAGAATAAAAACTGTTTGTTCTTTTCCTCCTTTGACTCAAACTGTGTTCATTATAACTTTTTTGTTCTTAAATAAAAAAATAAATCCTTCAGATAATCAAACCTCTGATTGTTCCTCTCTTTTCACCGGTTTGTCGTAGAATCCACCGTCATTTCATATGAAACAAAGACGAAGCCAGCCAGGCTCTCTGCTCATCAAACGTATTGATCAACAGATTAAAATCAGTCAGCAGCTCAGGAAAAGCAGAAGTTTCATCAGTTCGCTGCTCTGGAGTGTGTGTAGGTGTGTGTTAGCAAAACGCAGAAGCGCACCGGCAATGACCTTAGGGAAAGGTCAAGGTCATTTCCAAACCGTTTGATTATTCCAGAGGACACGTTTCAGACAGCTGCCAATCTTCCCAGGAGTCCCAGCAGAGAACGCTCAGAGAAATTACCAAGTTAGCAGGTCAAAGGTCATGACCGGTCAGTCAGTGAACTGGGCTGAAGAAGAAAGCCAGACATCTTTAATCATAAACATTAGTTCTGGTAATGCACCATATGAACCAGGCGTTTAAGAGAAGCTAACATGTTTGCATTAGTGAAGCTAATACTGAAGCGCTACATGAACATGGTAGGAGAAGCTAGTGCTAAAAAGCTATACAAGATAGCATTGCATTTAGCGGAAGCTAATGCTAACGCGCTACAGAAACATGGCATTTAGCAGATTCAGCAGAACAACATGTGCTACAACAGTATTTCACCCTCAATAGGGTCAAACTTAATATTCACCTAACTTTGTGCTTTGGATCAAAGAATCACTTTGACAAGTAAATAAATTAAAGCCAAGTAAACAAGAGCTTCAGGATTTACAATATAATTTAGGGGAAATTCACTAAATGTTTTCAAAGCTAGCAAAAATGCAAAAACATAAAAAACATTAGCAGAAAAGAGCCTGCGAGCACCGACAGAGGGAGAGATTTCTTCTTACCACGACTACATGTACTCAAATACTTTTAATACAAATCCCCATTTTGCTTTGTTCCGTCACATTTAGAGCAGAAGAAGAAGAAATAGCCAGCTAACCTCTGTGTTTAGAGGATGAACAATGAATCCATCTGATATTAATGCAGAGATTAATTTAAATCTCAGATTAATTTAAATCTCTGCATTTCAAACTCCAAACTTTGAAACCTTTGTGTTTTAGAGAAATTATCTGCCTAAATGTTTGTCTGCAGTCGACTCTCAGCAGACATTTGCTTTATTTTAACTTTTCACGTTTACATTCAGGTTTTTTAGGTTTTTACCTAACATTTGTCCAGATTTTATTTCCCAGAACGTCAGAGTTTATTCGACAGGAAAACAAAACTAAAACCAAAATAACAGGAAGCTTTTCAGCCTGATGCAACAAGCAGCAACGTCCCAACAAACAAACGCTACAGAAACTAATGTTCTGTTCCTGAGTCGCTTAAACTCAGAAGAGCTGAAACGACAATTTTGTGCCAAGGAAAGGAAAATACTTCCTGTAGACTTCTGTGCAAAAGTCTTAAATCACCTTTACTCTTGTCATTTTTCTCTCCATTCAGTTCTTCTTTGTGACCTTTATAACATATTGTGCAAAGTTTTACTGAAAATAAGAGAAGCAAATTGTTGCAATCAGTACAAACATCTTTGTCTGGTATTAAAATTTCTTCAGTGATTGAAAAATGTGAGAAAACAGAGAAAACTTTTCATCCCAGTGAAAACCATCAACAGGTTGTTTAGTTTAATAGATGGGAACATTTCTGATAACAGGCAAAAGGCTAATTAGCCCTGTAGCATTTTGTAAACATTTAGCACATTTAGCTTCCCATAAACTAATTAGTCTAAATAAATTCTAAAGCACTAATTCAGTTACATTCGGTTGAACAATGTTTGTGTTGAAGTTTTGTCTGCCAACCGTTTCATCCCTGATGTTCTTTAGCAATAGCTGCAGCTAAATAAAACGTTCATGTAGCATTTTAGCATTTTGGCTAATTTTGAAAATGATTAGAGAGCATAGCTTCCTATAAATGACTTTTTCTGGACAAATCAAAAGCCTAATTTACTTGGTTGTTGGCTGTTAGTAATTCTTCAAGCATTTTATCTTCATGCTCTTATTTTGAAGTGGGTGAAGACTTTACACAGCCCCCTCATGTTTTCTCACCCCCATAACTATTTCAAACTAAAACATAGAGGAACAAAATAAAACAGACAGCAGAGAACAAAATATAAAGTTAAATACAATATCCAGAGACGTTTAAGTTATAGGATCAAAATAAAATTGGTGCTCGAGGATTTTATCGTTTTTTTCCAACAACTTTTATTATTTTCTGCAAGCGAAACAAATCGGCAAACAAGACAGAAAAAAATATCAATAAATCAGACATGGTGGAAGAGACAAGCAAAAATGATGCAATAAAAAAGCCAGATAAATTAGGGCATCAGAATTAGCGCTAAGCTAATTTAGCGCTTTAGCAGTAGAAGAACCGATGCTAACAATTAGCGCTTTAGAGTTGGCACAAATAACTTTTAGCTAGCAGTGCTTGCCACTGTTTGTGGATTTAATCTGAATTCAAAGAATGAAAGAACTAATCTAAAACCTGTCATCAGTCATGCGTTCACCGCTAAAATAACTAATATTTAATCTGGGAGATTAGCTCATTATTCTGACCTAGCATAAAGTAAAGTCCGAACTCATTATTCCTTCAGTGGAAAGCTTTTAAACCACAGCAGTGAACTGAATGAGGATAAATCGTTCTGTACTTCTGCTCTTCTTTCTCATGCATCTTTGTAAAAACAAGCGGTCCCGTCTGACCCAAACGGACCTGGATGGATAGTCGGACCGCCGCGTCCCCTCCCCGCCCTGTAGATGTCATTAGCCGCTAACGCGCCGCGCCCCTGGGCACCGATACAGTAAACACGTGTAATTGTGATGAATCGTTTTGAACCAAAGGCTCCACTCATCAGCAGGAAATCCACGGCGATCCACCGGAGTGAGTGGAAGACGGGGGACTGATCGGACCGGAAGCAGCTGACGGGTAATTCGTCTGCGCCGACGGCAGCAGAGACTCATTAAACAGGAGGAGGTGAACGGACTCCCAGGTTTTCACCCGCCGACTGAATTCAACCGGCGTCCAAACGCCGTCAGCAGCTGCTCGTTCATCAGCCCGGGGAGGACCGATGTTTTCGTCAGCAGTTGATTGTCCAAGAGACAAATTTACACTGTAATATAAATAAATGGTCGTTAGGAACTTTTACACTTGTGTTAAATGTGGGAAAATACAGTCTTATTTACAAGAAAACCAAAAACGGCTGGAATCATCAAACAATCCGACATTTTCTCAGCTAATTTTTCATGCGGCGTTTTTGAAAATGTTTTCCACTCTGAACTTCCCCTAAATTGATATAGTATTTAGTGGAAGGCAATGCTTGAGAACCAAGTCTGATATCTTCCAGTGGTGGCCACCGCTAGCTAAAAAGTTAGCTATGCCAAGTGGTGCTAAAGTGCTAACCTCAATTTAATTTTGAAATTATACTTCAAATTTTCAACAGTTCTTAAATATTGTACTTATGTTTAAGGCTCGTCTCTGTTGTCTGTTTTATTTTGTTCCTGTAATTTTATTGTGGGGAAAAAAGGAAACAGAACCGTTGTGTTAAAAAGTCTTCACCCCTTCAAAATAAGAGCATGAAAATAAACGTCTACCTACTCGAAGGATTCTTAAGTCGAACCAAAACTTCAAAACAAATTACTCAACTAAAAGTTTAGTACTTTTAGGGAAAAGTTAAGCTAAATGAGCTGAAGCACTAAGACGGCTTCACCATCATGAACCATCTGTGATGATTTCACAATAAAATACAGAAAAATTAAGGCTGGAAAGCGAAGAAAAGCTCAGACTGTGTGAATACTTGAGAAAACCTGCATGAACATGAGCAAAGCTTCAGAAATACAACATAATTATTGATTTTATTGTGTTTTTATGGCTGCAGATGAAATAAAACAGCTTCAGATCTCAGAGTCCAACCGTGTGTGAAACAAAAGTTTCCAAATCGACTTTCTTTTATCAAAAACTCCTGGCAGGAACTAATTTCCCCCGGTGTGGATTCATTTCCTCCCCAGCAGGCCCTGCGGCTCAGTTTCACAGCAGAAGGCAAACAGCAGAGAATAAAGTGCAAACTCGATAAATTTAGTAAAACTCAATAAATTACACGTTTGGCTCATCAGTGTCTGAACAGGCAGGAGAAGGGCTTCAATGGAAACGCCCGGAATCATTAAAATCCCTGAAATTCCAGGAAAAACGTCTCGTTTTTTCAGACCTTCAATTAAAAAGCTTTTTAATTTTGAAGGCTGTCATGATGGTGATATCAGAACCCGAGACATTCAGTCTGAGGCTGCAACGTCTGGAGGAGCCATAAATGTGACAACAATGAGGTCATGATGCCGGCGGGTTGTTTCGGGGCGTCGTCCTTTCGGGGGAAGGTTGCCGCTCGTTTAGCTCAGGGATTATCTCGACTCGTTTAGCCGCAGTGAAGGAGCCGCTAAATGCAATCAGGGACTCTGGGAGGGCAATCAGGGGCTGCTAGAGACCGGGGCGTCTTTAACCGCCATTAAAGATTCGGTTAGGGCTGATGGTCACAAGGTGACCGCCACAC
>NW_006799986.1:949280-950765 GCF_000485575.1 Poecilia formosa | reverse complement strand
CTCCTAAAAGAGGGATGCGGTTAATTTGGACAAAGGTTTTCCACCCCTGTGGTTTGGTCTCCCTGCAGCTGGATGTCACTGACAGCTAATTACCAGCAGAAGAAGAAGAAGAAAGAGGAGGAGAAGAAGCGCTTGGACTTTTCCTCCCTCCAAAAAGCTTTTGGTAAAAATGTAAAAATGTTAGTTTCATTTTCTGAAATGGATTCAGGAATCAGATTCACTAAATGCATCCAGACACAAAGCTGAGGTTCACACAGCAGAGCTTGGTGCTGAAATATGTCTGTCATAACTGGATGCATTAAAACATTAAGACATCCTGGAGAAATCCTGGAGAAATCCTGGAGAAATCCTGGAGAAACATTGATCCAGATCACAGGAAGATCAAAAACACAGAATAAAAGTAGATGGTGGGGAAGTTAAATAAAACTAACGAAATAATAAAAACTGAAATTGAGAAAACATTTTAACTGAAATGAAAACAGTAATTAATGGGGAAAACAAACTAAATAATTCAGAAAGAGCAGAAGCTTCTTAAAGAGACAGAGACCCAATTTTAAGAGGTTAAATTACAAAGTCAAATTTGATACTCAGCATCTAAAGGTAACAGTTTACCGTTATAAACAGCACTGGGCCTGGAAAACACTTAATGCTTTTTAACTTGGTATAAACAGACAAAGTCACGATGAAATAAAACTACAGTGAAACTCAAAGCCTCAACATTTTCCTCCCTTTAGTTCCTAGTTTGTACTTTTTCTACAACAGGAGTGTAAATGTGCAGTAATGGGATTTGGCCTCGTTAGCTGCTTTAGAAACGCCTGCCCACAGTTTCTCTCTGCCTGCTTCTCCTCCAGTGGAGAACGAGGCGCTTCCCGTCTTTAAACCCGCTGCTGTACGGCGCTTGGACTTCACGCAGAATGAGGGGAGCTTCATTATCCACGCCGGGAAATCCATTCTGCTCACTGCATGGCGAGCGGCGCTTCTTCCCCTCGAATGTGTGCAGCTGATAAACTCAAACATCCACACCTTCTTATCTGAACAATAGCATTCTCATTCCAGCGACACGACAACGACTGGAAGATGCAAACTGGGAGAGGTGATGCCATCTTCCATCAGATTACAGCGAGGTGATGCGGTCCGCTGCTCTTCGTCACCATCAGACAGGAATTTGGCATCAATATACCTCCATAAAGACCTCAGCTCATCTGGACTATTTACGTGGTCAGACGATTGGGATAATACATCAATATTTATCGGTGAAAATTTACTCTTTTATGTCACAATTTACTATAATTCCAGCTTGAAGTTCAGTAAATCTGGTTCTGTTTTGATTCCTGTCATCCACTAGGGGGCAGTGCAGCAACTCAACATCCATCCACCATGTTGGGTTTCTTTTTCCATGTTGGGTTTCTTTCTCCATGTTGCGTTCCGCCATATTGGGTTCCGCCATATTGGGTTCCGCCATGTTGGGTTCCGCCATGTTGGGTT
>NW_006799986.1:925767-948429 GCF_000485575.1 Poecilia formosa | reverse complement strand
CCATGTTGGGTTTCGCTCCAGTTATGAACCTGCTTATTTTAACACAGATATTTACTGAAATTTACTCCAAAAACAACGTTTAACTTTAGCAATTCCAGAGAAACAGCAAAAAGCAGATGAACCGGATATAATCCAGTAATAGACAGATCCATCTGCAGCGTTTAGACGGTGAGACTGAATAATTTCTGCATCTGGTAATAAACTCTCTGAGTTTTTAACAATAATAAAAATACATAAAACCATCTATGAAACTGTGATGCTCCAGCAGCCTGCAGCTCCCACAACCTGAAATGTGTTGCATAATTTCCCCAAATTAAGTCTGGGGAGTTGAGAACAATCCATCATGTGGGCCGGACCACCAGAACCTCTGAGGCGGGCTGGACCAGCGGAAAGCCCTGCAGCTGAAGCGACACCTGGAACGCTGGGAACCGCTGACCTACATTGGATTTACATGAGGGGATTGCAAATGGAAGAGCTCGTTCTGCTCCTCTGTCGTCTGGAAGGGCATCTGAAAGACTTTCTGCTGAAACCTTTTCAATCCAAAAGATCGGCTGTGTTTTGTTTCTGATGCTCAGATGCAAAAACGAGCTGCGCAGCAGAAAGCTGGTCTGAAAACAGACAAAGCCGACATGGCAGCCAGATTTAAATGTGGCTAAACCAAAGTCCTGCGCTGAGCTTTGGAGAACAAACTTCAAAATAAGAGCATGAATATAAATGACTAACTGTCAACAACTAAAATTTCAGCAGAGATGAAATTCAACTGAAAGTTCACAAAGCAGAGCTTTGTGAACTAAAGGAGGCGCTAAATGCGCTAAATGCTTTACTATAACGATGCTAAATAAAAAATTAGCCTTGATATTAGCGGATCGTTTTCACCAAAGCCCAAAGGATACGAGTAAAACCACAAACCGCAGAATTAAAAAGAGAAAGTTACTTTCAGAGAGCAACAGAAGTTAATTTGTGTTGAGCTAAAATTTTCCTTATTTTCTGGACATAAATCAAAATAACGATAATCATGAATATCTAAACATGACCTGAATTAGTGTCTTACTTTTTAAGTAAGACACTAATTCTTTTAAAAAAAATACTTTCTTCCTGCAGAGCAATAAATCAATATTCACAATGCAAAGCAACGGCCTGCTGAGGAACTACTGAAGCTTCAAGTTCCCCCACTGCGCCTCATAACGGCTTAAGGATGAAAACAATGCTGCGGTAAACAGTCATTTCTCCTGCTAGCGCTAAGCTAGTGCGTTTGCTTTGGTTGCGTTTACCCAGAATGCCCACTGTCTGCTTATGGAGCGGTCTGTGGTCCTCTTGGTGTTCTGCACCAGAGTTCACTTTAACCGAACCAGCCGAGGTTGGTGGGCAGACCAGTTTGATTAGCGTTCACACTTCCTCAAACGAACCGGACTTTCTAGACAAACGGACTGGAGTTGCATTATAAAAGGTGGGAATTCACTCAGCATGTTCAGAATCCGGGTCTTTGTTGGAGAAACTCTGGTTACGGCAGAAACAAACCTGGAAATTCAATTATTTTATTTCAGATCTAGTTTCACAGGTTTCTAATCTGTTATTCCCATCACTGCTGCCCTCTAGTGGCCAGCCTGCATGTGGCAGCCTCTTGCAAACCACATCCATCCCCATCTCTAGTTTGCATGTTGAGTAAATTACATCCAGACTGGACAGGTCCTGCATGGTGATGAGCTGATTTCAGTTTTCATGTGAAACTGTTCAAAAGAAATCAGCTGCTAATATGAAGGCTGACATCTTGATCCTCTCACAGCAGCTGGAATAATCAATAACTCAGCGCAGACCTAATCTTTCAAATTGAACCATCAGTTTAAAGAAGTTGGCGCCACAGAAGCGGCTCGGCGGTCCCGGCGCTCCGGGTTCCTCTGAGTGGGGATGATTGGAGGAGGAGGAGGAGGAGACAGAGAGGGAGGTGCAGCAGGCAGAGGGAGGAGGAGGACGGCAGCCCAGTCTGCGCTCGGCTCAGGGAGACGAAGCCCCGCGTCCACCTGCTCCAGCTTTCAACAAGTGCAGACGAGACAAACGGAGCTTAAGAAGTGGATTTCCTCTCCAAACAAACGGCGAAACTCATCCTGCCTCGTCCCACCGGAGCTGGAAAACCAGAGGAACTCCAAACATTCCCGTCAAGAGGAGGAAGAAGCTTCAACTCGTTACGGTGAGCAACTTTAGACGATTTTCAATCATTTCAGAAACGTTTTGCTTCCTACAAATGATTCCTGAGTCTTACAACTGAATGAAGTTAAAGTCAAAGTGGTGAGATTTTAGTGTTTTACCTCCTGCAGAGTCAGAATAGGAGCTGCAGGACGCCCCGCTCCTGTTAGAAACCTTACAGTAGGAGCCGTTTGGATGAGGAGATCCTCGGCGGATGACCTCAGACTCAGCCGGGGTTCATTGTGAGAGCCGCTCCTGCAGGACAGAGCGAGTAAATTTAGTCTCTGGCTATTCTTATCTGGGAGGCGGCGGTCCTGGAGAGACGGGAGCGCTGCAGGGAGAGGAGGCGCTCGCTCCGTTCGGTCCAGCTGTGAAATCACGTAATTAGGACTGAGGCGAGGCATTACGCCCGGCCTAATTGAATGAGAGAACGCAGGTGATGACCTGCATGTAAGTCCGCCTGCTGCTTTATGAGATTTGGACGAATGGATTCATTCTCCTTAATCACATTATGCATTCTGCAAGCACTGTGGGATGCTATTAACTCTGCAGATTGAAAAAAGCAACACAGGAGTTAAGTCTGGATTTAAATAACTGTTTTGTTTTCTTTCCAGAACACGACGCGATGTTTGGAGTCCGGCGTTTTTCCTGGTGTTAATCTGGAGATTACAGCTTCCCATTGGAATATGTTCTGGATGAAACATGCATCAAGAGACTGTTGGAATCAATTTTAATGGATTATCTCAAGAGTCCACGGTTCCACAAATGAGCTGCTGATTTTATCTGATGAGGGAGACCATCGGGCCGGACGATGAAGCCTTCTGCCTGACAGGACGTTGTGGAAGTCCCTGCTGAGTATGCAGGACGCTGCGAGGCCTCGGATGCTTGGCTTCGCCCTGCTGTGGGGCGTGATTCTCCTACATAACGCGTCCGTGGCGGCGTGTCCCTCCAGCTGCCACTGCATGGAGAAGAACGGCTTGACGGTGGTCCAATGCATGTCCCGCAACCTGGAGAGGATCCCCCCAGACCTCCCCAGAGACACAGTCGTCCTGCTTCTGGCGGCCAACCACATCACCCACATCCCCAACCACGCCTTCAGAGAGCTGCACTACCTGCAGGAGCTGGACCTGTCCAACAACGACATCGAGACGGTGGACATGGGCGCCTTCCTGGGCGTCTCCGACAGCCTGCTGGTGCTGGACCTATCCAACAATCACATCCAGAGCGTCCCCAAGGAGGCGTTCGCCCGGCTGCGGGCCAAAATCAGCCTCTCCAACAACCCGTGGCACTGCGAGTGCACGCTGCAGGAGGTGCTGCGGGAGCTGCGGCTGGACCCGGAGACGGTCAACGAGGTGATCTGCCACACGGCGGTGCAGGAGGAGTACGCCGGCAAGCCCGTCATCCAGGTGCTGGACTCAGGGATCAACTTCTGCAACTTCCACCACAAGACGACCGACGTGGCCATGTTCGTCACCATGTTCGGCTGGTTCACCATGGTGATCGTATACGTGATCTACTACGTCAGACACAATCAGGAGGACGCCAGGAGGCACCTGGAGTACCTCAAGTCACTGCCCAGCAACTCTCAGATCAGCAAGGACTTTGACACCATCAGCACGGTTCTTTAACAGGAGACGACGGCTGGAGGAAGCGTCTGGATACGCCGCGATGGACGCAGAGTTCTGGGAAAACAGTCCTGGTGGGGTCACCACGAACCTTTTCGGGTTGGTTGAGTCTCCTGACATTTTCCACCAGTCATGATAAAGGCTCATAATCTCTGTTTGCAAACACAACATTCAAACCCACAGAGTATTTTACTTGGGTCACATTAATAATCTACTTTGACTCTTGGTGGAGGGAAAATCCAGAATCGATCTCAACCTGTGAGTTGAGGACTTTTCCCCGAGTAGCTGCAGGGTGTGAGGTTTTTAAAACAAATCAGTTGATATCAGGCTGTTGTCACCTGGAGGTCCAGTAGGCTCTGTTAGGAACCAGAACATCTGCTCCTCCTCCAGCTGCTGTGGTTCTGAGTCAAACCAACCTGTTCTCCTCCTGGCCTGTGGGGGCGCTGCACCAAGAACCACTGAAGGAAACGACCCTAAAACCTCTGAAGAGGTCGTCTTTCTAACCTGTAAGAGCTGAACCAGCTCAGTACTTGGTGGAAGCTAATGCTACCTGTAAATTCAGCCATTTTGAGCAGTGAGCACTGCCAGGTAATATGTTGGATACCCTACAGCACTGAAACATTAGCTCAAGGAAAATATGCAGATGGCACAAGTTAGGAAAAAAAGTATTTTATTAAAGAACATAAAACTTTTTAGAAAACAACCTCCAGTCCACCTGATGGTCTGGCTGTCGACTCCAGGAACAAAAGCTCCAGGTGTCATTTCTCAGTGTGACGGCGAAAGCAGAAGCAGGGATGAGCTCAGAATCAAACTCTGCTGCAGCTGCAACTTCCCACCAGGCGTGGAGCAGCTTTACTGTTATTATGGGATGCAACTCAGATCAACACTTTATCTGCCAGGGGCTCAAGCTGCATGAAGCAGTGCTTTAATCCAATATATTCCTAAATCTGAACAATTTATCTAATCCACTGTGCAACCATTATGTAAACGTTCAGATTGGCTGCCAGTCTAATTTATCAAGCTGTTAGCTCATCAAGCTAGCACAGCATGGCTAACTAAGATCAGAAGGTATGAGGCAGCATTTATGCTAAAGGGTAATAATTACCGAACATTTTAAAAGTTGATGTTTCTTTACATATCGAGTCAATTTTGAGTGATGTGTTTGCAAACGACACTTCATTGCACTTTATTGTTGCTTTTAAGTGAGAAACGTTTTGCAGGCGAGTGCTGATGAGGAGCAACATGTCAGGAAGATTAAATAATCTGATGACGACCTCAATGAAAATGTAAGAGCCGAAATAAATGCTGACGGTTCCTGAAAGAAGCTCAGACATTACAGCAAATGATTTGGGGAATTTATTGTGAATGAAACAGATTGTTGTGTTTTAGCTAACTCAGAAAGATGCTAATGCGTCAAAAACCAACATTTTCAATGTTTATCAGCTCTTATTCTGAAATATGACAAATAATCTCTGATTTCTAAACCAAGTTCAACCAAAATGTCTGTGTTATAACAGCTGGAGAAGAAAAGCACAAAATAAACCTTCCCATTAGTTATGATGCATTTTTACTGAACACATTTCTGTTGATGCTGTGATGTGATTGAATCGTGGAAGTGGAGGGGAAGGCCGGAGTCTCCCGGTCGCTTTGCTGCGGCTGATTTATGCCGCAGATGTCCCAAAGTCAAGGTGAAGACGATTTTACGAGCTACGCGCTAATTTATGGAGCCGCTCCAGACGCTAGCATAAAACAGCAAAGCTTGAAATAAAGCGGAGAGCTCTTAGAAACGAAGCTCCTCGTGTCCCGCTGGAGCCAACGGATCATTTACAAAAGCAAAAGTTTCCAGATTTTTTATTCTTTTTAATGCGTTTTGAAATCATTGAGATTTTTCATCGTTGGGTTTAGAGTAAATCCTAAACGTCTCAGAAACGTCTTTGCCAGGCTGGGATTTGACGTTTTAATGCTTTAATGTGTGGTAATATATACAAACGCTCTCCACAGCCTTGGACGTTTCCCAATGTATGAACCTGCTTAATTCCTGCATATCAAATATGTTGGACTTAGTGCATAAATTACAAGCAAACAGCTGCTGACCTGGACAACAGGAGGACATGATGATTCTTTTACAGCTGCCACTCTGGCCACTTTATCCGCCTAAGACTCCATTTCTTATTTTTTACTGCCAATATTCTGTGTCCTTGTAAAGATTAATGTGGTTTTAGCTGCTGTTTTATTTCCATAAAGTGGAAATATGTTTATTTAAACATAAATATGATTTGGAGTCTATGCAAAGGAAGGATTTATTTGTTGTAGCTGCAGCGATGAGCAGATGTTTGGATCTGAACCGTTAATTTTATCACATTGTAAAAAAAATTGATTTAGGAAAATGCCAGAAGAAAAGCTGGAAATCTAAAAAAAGTCATTCTGGTTGCTTCACCTGCTGCTCGTTTGGCTGCAGAACTTAAAATGTTCATGTTGAGTCCAGAAATGCTTCAACGGTCATTCTATGGAGGACTCATCCTGCCAAAATTACCAGGAAATATGGAAACAAATAAATGTCTTGAATAAATAATTAACAGTCCCTGAAGGATTTAAATTTGTTTCTCAATCAAAGTCACTGATTTTGTGACGTAACTTAGAAATATTTGCTATAATTTTTCCTCCACAATCGACGTATAGAAAAAAACAATCTGACGGATTGGGCACACAAACATTCATATTCTTTAATTTGTGCTACGTTCCACAGCAATCACGAAATTTAACTTGACATCAAGTAAAGCTGGTTTTATAAAGATGTTTAGATATTGATGACTAATTATGATTATTTATGCCCAGAAGAGAAGGGATGTTTTTTCAACTTACCACAAATTATCTCTAATTTATTGATTAAACAAAATATGCAAATGAAAATGTGAATTAGTTGGAAAAAAGCCATCTGCTACACTCAGTGCTAATGCGCCAGTAGCAGAGCTAATTTTTTTTTTTTCTTAACATTGAAAACGTTTAGCGGGATTAGCTTCCACGATTAGCTACAGCAGTGGTTCCCAAACTTTTTCTTCTGCGCCCCCCCAGTGGTTTCCAAACATTTTCTGCGGCCCCTCCTCCCCCTATGGATTACAAATGACTGTCTGGTTGAAACGACGCGTGTGACGGGGGGGCATCGACTTTTTTGAAGTAAAATTAGAAGTAAATTAGAAGTAAAATAAAAAAAGATAAAATGGAAACAATATTAAAACTATAATAAATCAAATTCAGCAATAAATCAAACCACAGACGGCAGAGAACAAAATACGATACTTAGGGGCGTCAGAAAACACGCAAATTATGTCAAAATTAAATTTTTGCTCCAGGCTTGTAGTCCTTTAAGGGAGATCTAATTTGAAATGATGTTAGCGCTTTAGCATTAGTAGCTAGTGCTACTATTTAGTATACTAATGCTAAAGGTTTAGCTCTGTAGCGTTAGCAGGTCAAATGTTTTTGATCACTGGTTCATGATTAGAGCAACTAACTCTTTAGTTAGCTGCTGCCTCTCCCCACCGGATGGGCAGCTAATCTGGAATGAAGCTAGTTCTTTAGCATTAGCTTCTGCTAAACACCATGTTGCTTAGCGCTTTAATGCTAGCAGAACCCATGTTTTTCATTAGTGCTTCAGAGTTAGAGTTATGTAATCCATTTATATTATATCCACCACTGGGATATAATTTGAATAGAAGTTAGCGTTTTAGCATTAGCTAAACACCATGTGCTTTAGCGCACATTAGTTGCTAACGCAGAACTAATGTTTATGATTTTCCTGGAAAGTTTTCTTTGATTTGTGGCAAACAGATTTTTATCTCAAGTCTGTCCAAAGAATTTATTTAAATTCAGATTTTTGTCTCAGATTTTGCTCCGACTTTCGTGGCTTTTCTTGAAAAATGGTTTCCTTCTTCCAAACTGTTAGACCTCCATGTCATTTTCTCTTTAGTCTGAATTGTTTGGTTATATTACTGAAATATTTCAATATTGTTGAAACTGGAAGTTGGAAACGTTGAGTAAAAATAAAAACGGAGAAAATCAAAGCTGGTTGATGACTTGATGAATAAACTCAAACATAAATTCCAGCTCATCGTCGTTTCTGATGTTTTTGCCAGGTGGTTTTAGTGTTTCTGGGGTCGTAATCTGGGAGTTTTTGTGTCTAAGTGCCTTTCCTCTGGGTTTCTGCACCGCAGCACTGTGCACTGCAGCCATCAGAGGCGGAAAACGTCCTGAAACGTTTCGTGTTTTTGTGCTCCAACTGTACCTGCTGTCATGTGCCGACCTGCATAGTTGTTTAAATAAATGCAAACTAATCATTTATGATGAATCAACACTAATTTCACTTTCTGTGTCCCGTCTGTCAGTCTGTGCAGTTTAAACAGTCATGTTACATATTCTCTGTTTTTCTCTGTTAATTGGTTAAATGCTGTCTTTGATACTTTGTTATGTACGTTATAAAGTAAATTGACGTCTTTACAGACTTTGGCTGGTCTGATTATATTTGGGGAATGAAAGGGCTCCTTTCATTCCTGTTTTCTATTTATTCCAATAATTACTTTGTTTTTATTTTTGTGGACCAGCAAAATAAAAAGTTTCTCCAACACAATTCAAAGCCTGATTTTATTTTATGTTTGTACTGATCATCGTTTCTCATTTGGAGTCCCATGAAGTGTGTCAGGATTTTATTCAGCCTGATTTATGTAAATCCTTCAACAATGCTAGGCTAACACGCTAATCGCAGAGCTAACAAACATTTCCTGCAGTTAGTTTCCTCTTAATTTTTAAAAATAAATTAACAAATTTACTTTGCAATTTAAAAAATAACCAATACTATGACAACTGTAATGTTCTCGTAATATTATGACTTTATTCTGATAATTTTATGTTTTCTTAGTAATAATATTCTGTAAAAACAAGAAACAGAAAAAATAAAACAAGGACAGTAAAAATAAACAAATATCTAAATGCATTAAGGAAAATGTAAATTTTTTATTTTGTAAAACTAACATTTACATGATGGGATGTAAATAAACTTATATTTTGAGAGCAAATAAAAGCAAAATGTCTCTGAAAGACGGTTGGGGAAACTAAATACCAAATTAAAACATTTCAAGACGGAATCTGAAACTTAATCATTGATTTTATTGATTTTATTGATTTGTTTCACTTTGAGCTGAATGTTGGGGGATTTATTGAGGTTTTTACTGTCAAACATTCAGAGATTACATTTATATTGTGAGTTTTCTTTCCGTTTTGCCAGAAGGACTTTTTAAACATTTTCATGAAGATGAAGATCCAGTTTCAGCTGGTTCTGCTGGTTCGTGTCTGAAAAACGGGTCAGAACCAGGATGGATCCAAATGCAGGAGGTTTTCTCCATCCCTGATGCGCTTCAGCAGTAATTTCAGGTAGAAATGTAAAAATATATCCAGTAGTGCTTTTATTTCCCAGCAAACAGAGTTTAAAACACGAACTCGTTTTTTAAAACTCTTCGTTATTTTATCAGCCTCGCTCAGGCATCTCGCTTTTTTCCTCGCTTGTTTCCACATTATGCTTCCGGCGCGACCCCAACATGACCCCAATTTGGAGACATTTTGCTCCTTTCAGGCGTTTTCTGAATGAGATTCTTTACTTTGTTTATTTTTATTGGAGGTTTTCATTTCTGCAAAATGCAGAAGAAGTTTTTATATTAGACAAGCTTTTAGTTTGAATCTTCATCGACTGTTTCTGCTCTTATCTGAGGCATTTATTGTCTCGTTTGTTAAACCTTATTATAAAATAAAGTGTTTTCTCTAAGCTGTTAAGCTGATTTTAACTTTTAAAACATGACAGAGGGACTAAAAAATGAGTTTTATGGGAATATAATGTTAAATTACCAACATAACAACCACGAGCCGTTTCTCCTGCTAGCTGCTGCTAAGCTAGTGTGTTTGTTTTGGATGCATTTACCCAGAATTCCCTGCTCTGGAATCCACTTCCTGCTTGGATGCGCTTAGTGTTCCCATTCAAACCGAACCAGAGTTCGCTCCAACCGAACCCAGACGGAGGTTTGTAGTTCGGTTGGCGTTCACACCTCACCAACCGAACCGGACTCTCTGGAGAGGCGGACCGGAGTCGACTAAAGCGGCTGAAAAGGAGGAGCGTAAAAAGAGATGAATAAAAATATCCTCGGCACCTTCCAGACTTAAGCTTTTGAAAATCTTGGATTATTTTCCTTCCATCTCGCATTAAACTATTGAATAGTAAATTGTTTTAATGCCGTGACGGAAACGCCGACCAGAACCCGACCTTGTAACCTGCATAGACCCAGCAGCTGATTGTATCTTCAGTGTTTGACTTTTTTCCCGTCTTTGCTGATCAGTTTTATGAATCAGGTCTTTCTGGGTCAACGGCAGGTTTGAACCTCCTAACTGGCTCTCGACTTGCTCTCTGTACATTTGTGAACATCCAGAACAAACCTGAAAGTAAAAAGCCTCACAGAGGCATTCTGCTGGCCCAGAACCAGCCGGTCCGATCGATGAAACACTCATTACAGGGAGCGGGGCGAGCCTGCAGAACGGCCCATTCAAAGACCAGAGGTTCCAGCGTAATTACAGCCTTTGCTCTCCTCCCTGCTGCTGGATCAGGTTTCGCTTTCTGCAGCTGCTTTGCTTTTACTAATGATTCTGGCACAGAAACGCGGCCGGTCAGCCGGTTCCGAGTCCAGAGAGCCGGTTTGCAGAGCAGTTTGTTTTTTTAACCACTGGTCAAATAATCCAAATGATTTCTGTTAATTTTTACAGTGCAACTTTACGAACGGACACAGATCTCCTGCATAAAGCAACACAGCGTCAGATTTTACATGTTTTCCTGATATATCAAGTAAAAACATGCAGCTCATCTTAAACCTCAGCCTCTCTGAGTGACGTATTCGGAGGTCAGAGGAGAAAATGTAAATCTGTCCATAAAACAAGCCTCAAATACTAATGTTGCTCCAAGTATTAATGCGCAGGACGGAGCGTAACCCCACTGAGCGCCTCCAGCATCGACCCTGGCATCGCCGCTGCTGCATGCTCAACATGATGCTGCTCAGTTCCTCCTGCAGAGCTGCAGCCAGCAGAGGTCATGACCTCTAGAGCCATTAAACATGTGGCCACGTTATCCAAAGTAACGCAGCTCTGCTGTAAGCTGCATCACCCAAAACAATCATCCTCTGTAGAAATGCTGACACACTCAACATTTAACAAAAATTGGTAAAACAGGAGAATACAATCCCATAAGGTCTTTAAGGTAGTACGTACGGAATGCCAGTAGTGCTGAAATCTGTTTTGGAATTTGGGATCAGCGCATAAAGATGGAGACAGTTCTTGAAAAAGTGTTTTAATTCTGAATGAAAACTAGAATGTAATACATAAAATCGCCTCCATTATCCTGCCTTAGAGAAAATGTCTTTGTTATTTATTATTTCACTGTATTGTACTTAAACAATGGTGTAGCATAATGGTAATACGCTCGGACGTCTTCAAGACAAAGTGCCAGTTGGAATGAATATTGCAGATAATGTACCTAATAAATGTCCTGCTGTGTTTTCAGTTTTATTGTCACTTACTGTAAATAGTTTGTCTTTAATACATAAATACACATTTTGGTGCATTTCTGAAACTATCGTAGGAAGCTAAGTTAGCTTCTCCTAAGCTAAGTTTACCTTAGGAGAAGCTAACTGGGCTAAAGAGAAAATCCAGATTAGCGTTTTCATGGGGAGAAGTGGTGAAAATATTTGGCCGGCTGTTTTGTGGGTAACATGACTGATTCTTGTTGAAGCTAACGCAAACAGAAACCCAGATTTGGGTGAAGTTTGATAAAAAGTTGCTGCTGTGGTTCAGGAAGTGGTGAAAGTTGTCCCATAGAGTCGGGGAACTAATTATAATGCAATTCTTTTCCACATATTGATTCCTTTCCCCGTCTACCTGAACAAAGTAATTACGTTTAACAGTAGCACTGAGGCTTTAATTCCCCGCTGAACCGCCGCCATGCTGGGGCCGAGTGAAGCCGCTGGCTAATGGCCGCTCTAAGTGACAGCCCCCCTGCTGGGCCTGATCCTCTCTGTCATGAGCTTACCGCTCTGCACCTCAACGAAGGCCGTAATCATTTGTGATTAACATGTAGAACCTGGTTGCACGTCGCCTCGGCTTTCCAACCGGTTGCCATTTGGACCTTCTGCAAACCTCAACTTTTCTTAGAAAGGAATTAAAAATGGTCAAAAGTTTTCAGTAAAAACTTTATAACTGCAGACTCTGACAACAGGAAGTAGGCTAAAGGATCTCAAAGCAGCACAATTTCAGATGTAAAAAGGACAAAATGTGAAAGAGTTGAAAAGCTCTGAGGTTTTGGGACTCAACTTTTATCCACACAAAAATAAAATATTTACTTTTTAAAGTATTTTTACCGTGTTGTTCATTCATTTTTAAATGTCAGTTTGAACATAATTATTTTATTACCAACCAAAATAGGTAGCTTAGAAACTAAATATTTGGCTCTGAACTAAATAGTTAGGAAGCTAAATAGTTGCTATGCTAACTAAATGTTTAGCTTGTTAACATATTTGATACATGTTTTGTTTGAGGCTAAATATTTACCTAGCAAGCTAAATGTTTATCGTCAAACTAAATATTTTGATAAGAGAATATTTAACTTGCTAGCTAAATATTTAGCTTGATAAATCTTTGTTTCTAAACTAACTATGTTGTCTCCAAATACTTGGTCTGAAGCTAAATATTTAGTCTAGCTACATTCTTAGCTTACTAACTGAATACTTGTAAGCTAAATATTTAGCTTGGTAAATACATATTTAGCTTGAAACTAAATATGTTGTTTGTAACTAAATATTTAGTTTGGAGCTAAGTGTTTACTTAGCAAGCTACATATTTAGCCTCAAACTACATACCTAGATTGCTAGCTAAATATTGAACTTGCTAACTAAATATTCAAAAGCTAAATATTTAGTTTGAAACTGAAAAGTTATTGAACAACAAGTAAAAATTAATGTTTCTCCTCTTATAAAAACATAAATTTTTAAAGCTAAAGTTGTTAATTTTTGCCTGCAGATTTTATAAACGTCACCCAAAAGCTAATCCCAGATTAGCGGCTAGCATATCCATATCTGTCTTGGCGTTGTGTTCACAAACCTGGATTCTCCAAAAGGTGGCTGGGAAAACCAAACTCCTGCTTCGTAGTTGGTAATAATCAGTTAATTCAAAGATTCGATCAGCAGCTGCTGCTTTCACAAAGCAGACAAGCTTAGAAGGGAAAGTGAGGACTTTCTCTTTTTTGCACTACGATATACCGGCATGCTAAATCTGTACATATCCACAAAGAGACGCTCGTTCATCAAATATTCACAGATTATTCATTCAACACTTATAACTTCCTCCACAGAAGCAAACGGAGTCCAAAGTTGAAAGGCGGAGGTTTTCCCCGGCGGTAAAAGACGTGACTGTTCACAGTTTGAGGCGGTTTGTGTCTCGCTGTGACCCCGGCTCGCCCAGGTTTGGGCAGCCGGCGCCGTTTGGAGGGCGTTGGTAGCAGGTGGCGAGGCCGCTGCCAAGAAAGGTCGCAGTTTGATTTCCTGAAATGGTGAACGTGTCCAGGCGCATCATCACGTCCTTGAACATGGCGACAAGCGACCGCATGTCAAAATCTGTCCAGTGTCACGGATCATCAAGTCCTGGATGGTTTCAGACACTCAGACTCACAAAAGCCACGATTCATGATTTAAAAACGGTGGATTGACGGTGCAAGCGAAATGATTTCCTAAAGCATGAATTATAAGTTTATAAGTGCATGTATCTAAGAAATGTTGCATCTGTTGTTGAAATTTGGTCTGAAATGACATTTGATTTTTGTTGATGCAGCTAATTCTTTGTCTCAGATCTAAAGCATGCTCATGTAAGTAAAGCATTAAACATAGTCTGGATTATTGTAATCTGCATTATTAAACATAATCTGGCTTTAATGGTTAAAATATTAGCTTACCCAGTAGTGGTAACACTTCCGCTAACCTGCTAGTAGCAGGGCTAGCTTTTGAGGTAATTTTTCGTTTAGCATGTTAGCATTTAGCTTCTGCTAACTTCATGATTTAGTGCTTTTGTGTTTTTCTTTCAATTGTAATTGATAAAATTGTTTTATTTTTACCTGCTAACTGCATCATCAGCTAGCAGTGAGCACACTTCTGCTAACGCGCTAGTAACAGAGCGAGTTTTTAACTTGATTTTAGTACGTTAACTTTTTAAAACATTAAGCACATACAACTTCCTTTAACTTAATTTTCATTTAATGCTTCAGTATTTTTATCACTAAGAAAAAGTGTAGCACACTTCAGTATTTTCTTTTTCAGGCTGATCATCTTTTTCTAGATTTTTTTTGTGACTTTCAGCAATAAATAAGTAAACAACTTTAATATATTGCAATAAAAAGACCATACAGGCTAAACTAGAAAAATATGAAAACATTAATACACAGACTACATATAAACAGAAAATGTGTGCAAAAAAAATGTCTCACTTGGATGTTTTGCAGTTTTCTGTTCCATACAAACTTTCAGCCCCTATTACACTGCAAAAACAAAATATCTTTGTGGTTTTGTATTTTTGTAAGTCAATAATTTAACATTGAAGGACAAAGTTCTAGTTGGTTTTGAGAAAAGTTATAAAGTCCCAAATTAAATGACATTTTCCATCAATATTAAATAATTATGGACTAAAGCTCCTGAAAAGTCAATTTTAAAGTAGTTTTTTCTTATTTTAAGTATATAAAGATATTTTCACTAAAAACTAGACAAAAATACTTGGTAATATTTTCAGTTTTTGCAGAATAAACTTTCACCTCAGTTAGCCGCCTGCTGCAGCTAACAGCTAGCATCCTTTCCACCTCTGCGGGTCCATTGATTGATTATCCCAGTTGATCAGGACTGATGGCCTGGCACGCGGCTGCAACGCGTTCACATTCTACCAGCTGCATGAAAGGTATTGATTGGTGAGTGGAAAGTTTTTCCCAAGATAAATAATTTTCTAGCGCTGCCTCCAGCCCTCCGGCTCCAGCAGTCACTCCCTCCCTTCTGCGTTGATTAATAGCTGTCTGTTAAGTGCCTGTGAACGTTTTCCATACATGACTTCAGATTTTGGAGGGCACGGCTTTTAAATCAATACGGAGTTTCAATAACATGATGTCAGGAGCTGACAGGCAGCGTGAAGCAGTAAATCAGGCTTTCAGTGGAGGAGGTGACCCGCTGCAGAGCAACGGCTGCTTAATGGATTTTATAAAACAGGGACATTCAGACGAGGAGATGGGCGCAGGGGGAGAACAAAGCGCAAGACGCAGCAACTCGCAGGCGCTCATCACGCCACCAGGTCGGAGCCAGGAGTTTATCCTGGCCGAACATTATACAACCATCTACATGGAAGAAACATGGACCAACATTCACCTTCATTTGTCTGGACTTTGACTAGGACATTCAAAAAACTTCATTTTAGGATTTTTTTGTCTTACCTAATTATTTAAATCTGCGTGACTGAAAGCTTTTTAAATTTCTGCTGTCAGAAACAGAAACACTTTACAAAATGTAAACTTTACATTTTGTAAAATTACACTGTAAAACATTAACTGCAACAATTTGGTTTATTTAATCTGACATAAGAAAAAAAACGGTTTATATTTCACTGCTGCGTTTTCACATTAGTCATTTAAAAAGGTCAGTTTCAAACTAAAAATTTTGTTTAACTTATTTTACCAAATATTTAGCTCCAAACTAAATAATTGGGTATTTAGTTGGTACCAAATGTTTACTAAATATCAAATTGGTAAAGATTTAGCTCTAAACTAAATATTTGGCTCCAAATTAAATATTTAGCCAGTAAAATATTTAATTTTCCAACTTAGTTTATTCACTAAATATTTAGTTAGTAAACTAAATATTAATATTTGTTTCTCATTTAATCTTTTTCATGTCTGAATGAAACGTTTTGTTTTTGAAATCTGCCTACTTCATGCTGTCAGAAAGCTTCTATTTAAGGAACTTCTGAACAGATGTTAACGTATCTCTGTCCCTCCTGCATGTTTTCCTTCCACTCAACTTTCTGTCGTGTTTGAATACAACTCTGTGAGTGAATAAAAATCTGTATGTATATATGGCTTTTACACTGTAAAAATATCAGTTCAGTCCATTTATTCAGTCCATCTACACTGAATTAAGTAGCTCAACTACATATAAACATGTCTACAATAATTTAATTTTCTGAGTTGGATCAGAACATTTTGTAACAAACTGAACTAAAACCCATTAAAATGAGTTTAAATTCAAATCTGGCCCAATAAAACACCCTGATCCTCACCAGTATGACGACACAGAGCTGCTTCCAGTACATTTAATCTGTAATCCTGTGACAGATTACAAACAAATCAATAAAAAACATTTAAACGTTCTTCAAAAATATCACTTAAAAACCTAATTTTTCAGCTTTTGTTGGAGATCAGTTTAATAAAAACTTGTTTTCTTTCTGAGTGTTTGATGATTCGGTGGCGCTTCGTTAAAACGGTTCGTTCGTTCAGCAGGAAGTGGCAGCCGGGCCGCGGGGCGCCGTTCCTGCTCCTTCCTGCTGCAGCGTTCCTATTTCTGTGGCCGACATCGCAGCGTCTCACTCCTGACACCCGGTTCTTCTTCTGCTCTGAATTATGCATCTGTGTCCAAGCAGCCCAAGGCCATGATGGGCTGGCGTCAGATTGAACCACCGCTGTGACCAACACGATGTCAGCGATGTCGGGATTTATGAGGCCGGACAAGATGGTGGAGATGAGAAATATCATCATCCTCAGTTATTACCTCCTTCCAGTGTAGGTGGTTTCATTCAGCATGAATCTGCGTTCTGTCTGGTTCATGAAGTGTTTTCCTTCAATATTTACTTATTTTAGGAAATACTGAAGTTCCACTGCAGATTATTTCACTTACTGAACAAAATTAAACACATTTTTCATCAAAAATAAGGAACTTCTGACCAAAAGCTCCCATTTCTTGCTGAAAAGTTGCTTGCAAATTAATTGTGCCTTATTTCAAGTGAACCAAGTATTTGTACTAAAAACTAGACAAAAATACGTTTTGCTCATTTCTGTTTTGTTCTTTAAAATATCTGAATTTTGTTTCTGTCTGATTAAATCGTCATTTACTCAGACGTGATGATTACACGGTAAATAATTACCTATGTTAGGACTATAATTAATTATAAGGTCATTGTATTTAGTGGAAGCTAAAGCTGGTAAACACAATGTTGCTCTTATTCTTCACTTCAGAATAAAAGCATGAATGTCTAAAGACTTGAAGAATCCTTAACAGGAAACTTCAACACAGACGTTCAACTTCATTCAACTGAAACTTTACAAAACATCCAAGTAAATTACAGCCTTAGGATAAATTAATTCAGGGGAAGAGAAATCCTCCAAACTTTTCCAAAGTTAGCAGAAGCGCTAAGCAAAGAGTTAGCAGCTAAGCTATCAGCAGATTCATGACCCGTTGGCATATGAAGTAGCAGATTAGTACTAAAGTTTTGCTTCAGTTGGTTTGGTTTCTATTTCTCTTCTTTTTCCCCAAATTACTTTCAGTGCATTTATATTCAAAGGAAACTTCATTTGAAAGTTTTTGGCCTGTTTAATGAACTGAAAATCTGTTTAAATCCGTCTCCATCTTGGCGTCGCCTGATGCCGTTTGAGCGTTTTAACACGGATCCCAGCAATGTTCCACATCTTAATGAAATCAACCGTCAGACTGCGGCGCCCCCTGGAGGACCGGAGGCCTCTGCTGTTCACCAGTTCATCCCAGTACGCTCTCGGCAGATTTCACAGATTTAATCACATTTAGGAAAAAACAATGGATCAACTTCTGTCTGTGCAGCTCGTATAAAACAATCTGATCTGGAAAGACGTTCGTTTCAGACAGAACGGATTCTGTTTCAAGTCTTTGCAGATCTCAATGACGTCTGCATGCAAATAAACAGAATTTCTCACATAAACCAAACATGAGTGGAAATATGGTGACTTTTAAGAGTTTTAGCTCCACTACAGAGTTTCACTGCGATGTTGTCCTTGTCCCGGGACACAGCAGGGTCGATTTATTGACCAAAACACATCAGCCTGAACTCACACAGGAGGCTTTCTGCCTTCTTCTTTCTCAATTAATCAAACTTTACAGTTTTACTGCAGCCAGGTGTAACAATGAGCTGCTAACAGACAATAAAAACCAGAGAACAGACAGAGAGAGTCTCTGTGTGTGTGTGTGTGTGTGTGTGTGTGTGTGTGTGTGTGTGTGTGTGTGGCGACTAGGTAAACTGGTAATGAAGAGACCAGCACAGAAAAAGGCCCAATATATATAATTTGACAAGTCAATTGATTTAAAAATATACATACCAACCAGATAAATCAATCATTTATTTTCCCCCAAACAGGCATGATCTTTTAAACTTGAGCAAATCTTATTTGACAGATGAAAACGTCTCCATGCTTGTTGTTCAAAGAAACTCCTCCTGGTTGTTTCCAGACCAGGTTAGTGCAGCGAAACGCTGGTGTTAAACTTCGCTCTGTAACTGCAGGTCGCCTCCACCTGCCCCTCTGAGTCGGCGCCAACGTTCCCTGGGATTAATGGGTTTTAAGGTTAGAAAGCGTGAAGCCGTTTGGACGGACGGGCAGCCGTCCTGAAGAGCGTGGCTCATTTAGCGAAGCAATAAAATATGAAACTCCCTGAAAATAACTTCAGCCGTAACCCCCAACATGGAAACAAAAGGACTAATGATCAGACTGCGCTCCACGATCACATCTCCGCTTTGGAAACGAGTCAATCTGCTGCAGCGTCTGCATCCCACCAGACTGAATAATTTGTTTTGAAAGGAGAATGAAAAGTTAAAAAAAGCCCAAAACTTAATGATTTTGGACTGAAAACATTTGATCATCTTTCATGTGAGGCGGACAATCAGACAACTGCTGAAAAAACAGAAATGTGGTAAATATAGTTTATAGTTTATATTTTGATGCTTACAGAAAATCAAAACTCAAATCAGAAAATTATATCAGACTGCTACAGAAGAGAGGAGTATCTAATGGAAAGTTAAGTGGAAGGAAAATGTAGACAAACAGATAAAGCGTTAAGAGGAAAGGAAGCTTCAAGCCTCACTCATCGTTTTAGCAGTTCCTGAATTTATGCCCAATAATTGGAAAAAGTTTGACTGTGTTTCATTTTAATTTGTTTCAATTAATATTCAACAAGCTAAATGGAGAATCCACATCATCTCATCACATCAACCAGATAAATACATTTAACTTTTTCTCAGCAGTGTCAAAAACCACCAGATCTGGCTCCAATAACGTCACATAAACAATTAAATTAAAGGATTTCACTTAAATCACAACAACTTCCTGCTCATCAAATGATCTGCTCTGCTGCTGCACTGGAAACTGGAGTTACAAACACTTTAGACAAAGTTTTGAAATCAGGGAACATTCATCCAATAAGAAACTGGTTCAGAGCAGTTCAACTGATACTCGGATGGAAAGATTTTTAAACGATTGATTTAGCTAAAGCTGTGTTAGCGTGGTAACAAAACGCACCTCTGATGGTCCAGAGAGTCCAGAAATGATTGATTTCTGTGGAACAGACTGGATCTGATTTTATCCAATAGCTAACATTAGTAAAGTGCTAGCTTAGTGGAAATGACATGCGCCGTAAACATCACCAGTCTTCTTGTCACCAATAAAACATCTTAACAGCCGAAACACTGAATTTCTTTAAAGACTAAAACCCAACCTGGTTATTGATGCTTTTAAATCATAAATGAAACATTGACCAACACTGTGATGTGTGAGATCTTTACAGGTTTTCTCAATTGTTGCCTTTGTGTTATGATGTAAAGGGCTTTGAACTGCCTTGCTGCTGAAATACAGATTAAATTTTATGTAATACTTTCCCTTTGTTTTCTGCAGCTGTCAGCCAGATTGTCTGACATTAGCAAAAATAAATTCTTAAAATGAAAACTGACATGTTTAGTTTTTGCAGCACTTGCAGTGAGAAACAAACGGTGTTTTTTCTGATGTCCTCTTAGCCTCAGTAAATGACCAGCAGCCTTTTGTTTTCGCTCCATTTGGAGGCTCTAATAAACACGGCTACATTCAGGAGAAACCTCCAATCAGACGTCGGGCTGCGCGCGTCTCCCCTCTGTGATGGAAAACTGGGACAAAAGGCCCGTTTGCCGCCGTATCTGTGTCTCCATTGTGTGCCGCAGTCGGACGGCTTAATGCGACCTCATGTCGGCTGCGAGAAAACACATTTCAGTGACAGCATGTTGGTTCATTCAGCAGGCTAATTAAAGCGTCCGATAGGGTTGTTCATCGGTTTGGAACGGAGAGAGAAACCTGCAGCTGACCCGTTTCTCTGCCCCATTTGGCACCGCCGCTCTGAAATGACTGGAGCCGAGATATTTATGTCAGAACCGAGCTGCTCAGGTGTTCCCTCAATGACAGCAGGAGGAAACTCAGGACTGACCCTCAGCATCAAGAAACGTCTGACTCACGTCCCTGATGACGTCCTAAGACGGAGAACAACGGCCTTTCTGAGAAAAATTCAAACATTTATGAGAATAAACTCAGTATTATGGCAATATTATTTCAACTTTCTGATCATTTTATTCTTGTAATGCACAGTTCCCACAAGTCTGAACCGGACGTTATCCACGCCATCTTGGTAGGCAAGCGCAGCGTAAAGCACAGCAGACCCAGGGCTCCCAGACCAACAGGAAAATGTGTGGACTCCCTTCGCCAACATGCAAGGAGAAGATTTATTAACAAGATGGCTGCTGTCGGGATCGACCCGTAGGAGGACAAGCTGCCTCCGATCTGAACAGGAAGAGTTCGTACAACATGGAGCAGCTTCATACGAAAAACGTAACGGATTCCTAAAGTACGTACAAACTGTGTGTGAACTCTTTTCTGAGATTTTTGTTTTTAAAATACAAAATTCAAAAATAAGCCTTTTTTTGTAACTTTATTGAACCCTGATGAGGAACCGCACAGCATTAGCTTTAGCTGCTAGATAGCTAAGCTAGGCTGGTGGAATCAACCGACTCTCGCACTCTTTGGTCGCCTAGCAACAACCTGCTGGGTACCTGCGCAGCAGCAGTTTACGGTTTTAACTTCTTAAAATAATAAAATAAACAGTTTGGAGTGAAAACAGTGGATGAAACAGGAAATTTCATGTCACCAGTGTGGCAGTATTTTAGATATTCCAGAAAACTAATCAATAATTATCAATAGATTGATATGAAACATCGTGATGCGTTTTGCCAGAGTAGAAATATTCATGAACTCACCGAATTTTTGTTTTAATACTTAATAACTTAGATAAATCAAGTGGGTTTTGACATAAAAACTAGTAAAAAGAAATAAAATAATTTTTAAGAAGCCTTCCTGAGTGAAGATGGAGGCATCATCACCTCGTTTCCTCTCACCATGAACATCTGATGGTTCCTACAAATATCAGCCATGACCCCCTGCTGTGTCTTCAGCGCTAAGAGTTAGAATCAGATTTTCCTCCATTGTGAACTTGGAGGAGAGAGCGAACGCGGGAACTTTCAGGATGTTATTGTTGCCATGGAAAAGCCTCTTTACTTATAATACAGTGGAAAAAGATGATCCATTTCTAAAATAAATAAATGTGAGCTTTGCGTTCACAAAGCATTCTGGGAAAAAAGTCAAACATTTCTGTTGGGAAAGTGGAGGGAAACTCGAAGTGTGCGCCGTGGAGAAACACACAGGAACGACGCTGGTCGTGGTTCCTGAATGTTGGAGCTATAAACGGTCCGATCTGAAAGAGGAATTATTTATAGCGACGCTGCGGCTTGCAGCCTCTTCCCGTTATCCGACGGCCCGATCAAACCAGTACACGAGAGCCAGGCCCTCACTTCAGAACCACCATTATTCCCCCCAGCCCTTTTCACCGGATACAAACCAGATTAGGGATCTAAGAAGTTTTTTTAAAGTAATTTTAAAAACCATAAAGTTGCTTTCATGGATAAAATTGATGCGGTGAGGCAGAACTGCAGCCATGCTGGGGAGATAAGGGCGAGGATGAGGAGTAGGAAGAGGAAGCACCGATAACTCCCCGACACTAATGCTCAGCACAGAGCCACTGAAACACTTTGAATTAATAAATCTATGAAATACACAATAAAAGTCTTTCAAATTCATCCAAAATGAAATCAAATTAACACTCAACTGTAATTAAATGTTAAAGACTCGATCTGAACCAACTACAGGAAATAAAGAGTTTTTGGACTTTACAAGCCACCGTACTCGGGCTTTACAGTAAAGATTAGCCTTTTGTAAAGTTACTCAGTCAAAATGAACAATAATCCATGTTGTCATAACAGGAAAAACAAGGGTTAATTTTTCAAAGTCAGTTCCACCATGTTTCAAACTAAATATTTAGTAACAAGCTAAATATTCAGCTAGCTGTGAGCTAGCTAGCTCATTTGCATTTTCAGTTGAATAAAGTTAAACATCTGTTAAAGTTTTGGGTCTCGGGTAATTAGACTTTTACAATTCATGATCTTATTTTTTAGTCTGAAAGCTGTTTACACAGCAGTTCCACTTTAGCATTAGCTTCTGCTAAACAGCATGTTGGTGTAGCATTTAGCGTTAGCTTGCGCTAAATAGCATGTTGGTGTAGAGCTTTTCCACCTTGTCTGCTTGATGTTTTGATGAATTTATTCATCAAAACATCAAATGTTAAACATCGAGTCTTTAACATTCACAGAATGTCACCATGTTTGATAATGA
>NW_006799986.1:865933-925096 GCF_000485575.1 Poecilia formosa | reverse complement strand
GTTAGCTTGCGCTAAATAGCATGTTGGTGTCGCATTTAGCGTTAGCTTGCGCTAAATAGCATGTTGGTGTAGAGCTTTTCCACCTTGTCTGCTTGATGTTTTGATGAATTTATTCATCAAAACATCAAATGTTAAACATCGAGTCTTTAACATTCACAGAATGTCACCATGTTTGATAATGAAAACTTCAAACAATCGCTGATCAAACAGACTTTCGGTCTTCACAAGGAGATTTTCACACAACTCTTTCAAAGCAGACACCAAAATGTTTTTAATTTTGCCTGAGTTTATGTACATGGCTGAGGAAACATGGACGAGTTGAACTCTATGACTTTCAGGTCCAGTTGGGGTTTATGGGGTTTTATGTCTTTTTTCAGTAATTGGAGACGCATGAGGACTAAAACAATTGATTATATGTCAAATATATTTCACTTTGATTCTTAAATCTTGATAACTCTCATCAGGCAGAACTTTTATTCCCAGGATTCCCCGATTGATTCTTGAGCTCTGTTTACCTGAACCTACCTGTAAACAAAACTCGTTGGATTTTCTCGTTATCAGATAAACACTTTATAGTTCTGGGATGTAATAAACGTGGATTGAAAAGTAATTTACTCGTTCATGCAGCCCCTGCACATTATAAAAATTAATTTCCATGACAAGTCATTAGGTGTTTGACCCAGATCCAGCTCTGATTGGCTCCTGGAGCCTCCTTCACCAGCTGATCAGGTGATGTGCTCAAATCGGATCATCCTTTTTCATGCTGCTCAGCGTCCTGGAAGGAAACGCTGAAAGGGAATTTAGAGCAGGTTCCTATTTTAGAAAGGAGGCTAATAGAAACAGGCTTTTAAGAAGATGCTGAGCTACCGACCCGACATAAAAGCTTCAGCAGTGCAGAACTGCGCCAAGTATTCGCACCCCTCACCCCGTTCCGAGCTTTACTGGGAAACAAAGTTCTGCAGAACTGTAAATAATAAGTGGCTTCTATTGTAAAGTGACACAGCAAAAAATTAACAGCAATAATTTGGGTTATTTATTTACCTGTCAAGAGAAAAAGGAGCTGGGTTAGTTTTTAAAGTCATATTTTTACCGCATCATTCATTCATTTATGAAACGTCAGTTTAAAGCTAAATACTTAGTTTATAGGCTATGTATTAAGTTAGTGAATGAAATATTTCGTTAGGTAGCCAAATACTTGGCATCAAGCTAAATGTCTAGCTAGCGAGCTAAATAGTTTGAAGCTAAATGTTTATTTTACAAACAATACATTTCATTAGCAAGTTCAATATTTTTTACACCAAACATATTTAGTTATTAAGCTAAATATTTAGTTATTAAGCTAAATATTTAGTTATTAAGCTAAATGGAGCCAACTATTTTCTTTCAAACTAAATGTGCGGTTAGCTAACATTATCAGAAGCTAATGCAACATTAAAGCAAATTGGAAGATAATGAATGGATGTTAAAGTGACTTTAAAGCATCTTTAAGTGTTTATAACAAACCATTCGAATGTTCGAGAAAATGTTTTGACCCAGCAGACAATCTACCCATGATGCATTGCAGCATATAAAACACGGCGACGGCCACGTGACTATTTATAAAAGCTAAACTCCTTCAGTACTGCTTGCTGTGACGTTTTTAGACATGAAATAAATGTTTTATTCAGACAGTCTAGTTATAACTACTGATTTGGAGTTTACAGTCTAAACTAGCTTTCTGAGACTAAACCCGTTTAGTTCTGTTTGTTTCAGCTGGAAGCCATCAAACCGGCTCTCAGACGTGAACATTAATGGCTTCATCAATCATTTGGTGAAGGAATAACGTCTTTCAGACAAAGGTCACCTTTACATTAATGATTTTGTTCAGGAATGCATGAAAAATATTTGGACACCATTTCCCACGTTTTTAAACATTTCTGTTGGTGTAGTTCTGCTGAAGATGCAGATTCATGCCCTGAATACAGTTAAAGAGGAAAGACAGTCTGCTCCTCCCCAGTGTTTAAAAGTTACCGACTCCCTGCGGTGGGTTTAGACGCGCTGCGTTGACAATCGTTCATAAATCTCGGCCGAGTTAAAATGCAGCCGCGCCGTTGGCGGGAAAGCTGAAGGATAATGGAAAAACTCTGAGGAAGTGACAGCAACATGTACAGTTTCAGAAAGATTAATGGGAGAAACACAGAAACCAGCTTTGTGTTAATATTATTCCCAGCATGAAAAACAATACAGTTTCCCAGGTAAGCTGTGATTTCACCTAAAGGCTCCACTGCCAACTTCCCTCCAGTCATAAAGCCTCCATTTAGCTGAAAGCAGCTCCTCACTGTGCGAATCGCTGCATGAAGAACAATACAATGTTTAATTAAAACTCAATCAGTGGCGTTTCACCTGGAACCACTGAGACGCATTTATGAATCTGTAACCGGAGCGCAGAGCGACCCATCTGCAGAGGAGCCACAGAACCAGAACCAGAGCCACAGAACCAGAACCACAGAACCAGAGCCACAGAACCAGAAATCCACAGATCCAAAGAACCACAGATCCAGACGGGCTTCATCATCATCTCTGCAAACTCCAGTCGGGTTTGAACGTCTTCCTCTTGAGATCGGATCAGACGGTTTGATGACATCAGCGGTGCGGATCAGATTGATTGATTCCTCAGAATAATGATTAAAATTATTAACCTGAGTTAATGCAGGAGTGAACGTGTTGCTGCGGATCGGTTCTGCGGACAGACGTGTCGATTTGGACTGACGGACAAAACAGGAGGACGGATTGAGCTCAAATATTAAACTTCTTTCATCACAATCTCCTCTTGATTATAAGAAAATGTAAAACGATATTTTATGTTAATCACATTAAATTGTATTTTATTCCCACAGGGTTTTATGGATCTTTTAATTGTCAAACTTTTTATTTCTTCCTTGCTACACAAGCTTGATTAAATTCACAAGCAGCCACTGAGAAACAAGCACCAAAAATAACATTTAAATTAATTATTTTATATATTTTTTATTTTAAAAAAAAGTTTTAAAAATAAAAGTGCTGATAAAAAAAAAACTAAGGGATTTTTTTTGTTGCTTTTTTTTCTCTCGCCTTGCTGTTGACACCAATTGGACCAGAAACTCCAAAATCAGGAAGTGGACTACAGCACAAGGCATTCTGGGTAAATGCAACCAAAACAAACGTGCTAGCCTAGCGCTAACAGGAGAAATGACTCGACTCAAAAGAAATCCTCCAGCCGCTAAAATCTGAAGCAACTCCATTTTGTAAAGACGTTGCACTCAGTTTCTTTTTCATGCTGTTTCCTTCAGTGGTTCCTGCTGCAGCGCCCCCACAGGTGAGGAGGGGAACTGGTTTTTAAAGGGTTTGGATGGCTTGAAACCGTGAAAATGAAAGAAATGTTGCAGTTTTGGACCTGAATCGAACTGAGTTTACCGGACTATCACGTCTTAAACATCCTCAATACAGACTCTGATTGAAGTAGGAATTTATTTAAAACCTGTTGTGAATTTTGTAGGAAATTGTGCAAAAAGTACTGAAACCTTGAACAGGTGAACAGTTGGATTCAAAGTTTTAGAGACGGTCACCCAACAGACGAATTTTTCCCCAACGTGATTTTTATCAAACTGAAAGTTGGATTTTTCTTAACGTATTTATTTTTAGATGTCAGAATGAGCTGCACTTTTACTTTCTCCTGTTTTCCACTTTTTAAAACCATTTTTTCCTCCTTTCTCATCTCAACACATCTAATCCAACAGGTGTCGGTACTTCCTGCGTTTCCTCCTCGCTGACATTTTTCTGTCAAGAAGCTTCTTGTTATCCCTAAATAAATTGAATAAAAGTATTGACTGAAATGAAGCCCCAAAAAGCTTTCAGAGGCCGCATTAGGAGGAGTGAGTTGTGCTGTAATGGCGTTTTACCTGATGTAACATCCTGTAACGTCTCCATGCAGGAACTCGGTGAGGGTTCTGGACTCGTACCGCCCTCTGCGTCCGGGCCGCCCTCGTTAACCTCCCGTCTCTGCAGGCCGCCTGTCGCCGCCGGTCCAGCTGGGTTATTTAGAAACGATTCCCAGCTGCAGACGTCCAGTTTTAGGCCAAAGTCGTCATGAGCCGCCTGCCGCCGTTTTCGATGTGACCTGCAGGCGATTACAGAAAAACCATCAGGCTGTTACATGGACTTTTACTTATCCTGACCATTAGAAAGGAAAAATTAAGTAGACCCGTTTATCTGCTCAGCTCGCTTTAAATCAATGCTTTTCAGTAACATTAAAGTCTGGACTTTGACTAGGCCATTGTAACCCTTATACTTCATTTTCATCCATTCTGTTGTGCATCTGCTGCCGAGTTCTGTTGACCAGTTTAGACCAACTAACAACTAAATGTTTAGTTTGAAAATTAAATATTTATCTAAATATTTTATGAAATGAAACATTTAGCTTCAAGCTAAATATAGTTCTAAGATATTTAGTTAAACTAAATAGTAAGCTAACCAAATAATTTGAAGCTCAATATTTAACTTGCTATTTAAATATTTATAAAGCTAAATATGTATTGAGTGAGCTAACCATTTAGATTAAATGAAATTATAGCTCCGTGCTAATTATTTTGTTAGCTTATTAGCTAAATATTTAGCTAACTGAGAATATAGCACTGAGCTATATTCAGCTGGAAAGTGACCCTAAATATTTAGCTAACCAACTAAATATGTATATCTAGTTTGAAACTGAGGCATTTATGAATGGATGAACTCTTTTGAAAGGCTAAATAATCCAAATTACAGCAGTTAGTTGTTGACTGTGTAGCTTAATGGCGCCCCCTGCTGTTGAACATCATTCCACAGATCTTGATTCTTCATTCAGGTTCAGGTTGTTGTTTCTAAAGCAAAATGCTGTTTGTGAACACTTACTTTAAAGGTAAGGAAAGTTTGGTAAACGTTTTCAAAGTTAGCAAAAATGCTACATTAGCATTAGCAAATTAGCCTTAGCGTGGCTATCCCTGTCATTGGCGTTAGATTTAAATAACTTTACGTACTGGTAAAGACCAGATAAGTTTTATTATGTCCAAATAGCCAAATCTCTACATTATAAAAAGAAGGTTTAGTTTTGTAAAATCCTGGGTTTAATGCTGAACTGGTTTTCCATAAATCTTATTTATCTGAATGCCAGGATTTAGCCAGCTCTCATTTCTCCAGCAGCGTTTTCTTCATACATTTACCCCGTTGTTTCAAACATTTATAACTCAGCAGGAAATAAATTATTAATTTAACAAATTTAACACTTGCGGTTCCGTTTAATCCAATCCCAAATGCACCTTTCAATAAAATCTCACTGATAAAATCAATCATAAATCTTAATAATCTTTATGCTGACTTTTTTCCAGCAGCTTTCAGCCAGAGCCAGCTCTCATTTCTCAGGCAGTTAATTTCACACAAATGATTATGAATGGGGAATTATTCCCAAACTAATAGATTTGTCCAGAAAATAAATGGAACGAAACCATTTATTTGTTTTATTAAGAGGAGCGGTGCAGCTCTGCAGCACTGTGTGCCTCAAAACAAGGATTAATAAAAGGAAAATAAGTTGGGGATGGAGCACAGAGGCGGCGGCACAGATTTCCGGAGTAAAAAGCCGGCAGATTTCCAAAATACTCCCCTCGGATGCAGCTATTTATGTGGAGAAATGAAGCATCACTGTATCTAATTTGTGGCAAATTGATCCTGGAGACTCGGCTGTCATCCATCCTCCTCCTTGTGTGTTTAGACTGCGATTTATTCTTCGTCTGAGGGGAATAGAGCTGGGAGGACAAATGTGTCATCTCACTGCCTCTCTGAGGCCCCCATGTCACACAGGAGCTGTGATGATGAAGGAGCCTGCCGAGGACGGATTCACTCCTGCGCTGGCATCAGAACCTGCTCTCAGCAACAACCACGTCCAACACGGCGCAAATAAGTTAAATAATGATGTTTAAGGAGAAGTGAGTGAAAAGAACAAGTAGCTGAGAATTTGAGTCAAACTGTTGAGATTTCTGATTACACACAATCATGAATCTAACATGTAAAAAATTGATAAAAAATTATGTTTAATTGATCATTTATTAAAAGGGGTGAAAGAATATGGAATTGAGCTGTTGTACCAAGTTTCACCACAGGGTGGCGGTGCTTCCCATGAGGCAGTTTGGTTAATTTTTATCTCCTGCTTCCTGTGCTCACAGATACACGAAGAACAGCAGAGTTTTCCTTTTATTTTTGTTTAATGTCAGCTTATTAACGTCCACTGATCACACAAATGTGATTTATATCAATGTAATATACAACATGCTACTGCAGTAACCAGTTTTATGTACACTACGCTTTCAGGGCGAAATAACCGTTCTATTGTGTTAGCATTTTAGCGCTAGCATGCTAGCTAACCCGCTAGCGTAGCAGCGAACTGCTAACTGTTGGCGGTCATTGTGCCGGTGTTACATCGACCCACTTTTCCCAACAGCTACAGAGGCAAAAAACTTTAAATTTCAACCAGAAATGAACACATCCAATGAGTAAAAATGCGTTTATCATGTTGAAAGTTCTTGAACGCAACAAGTTGTTTGTGGCAACGGCATTATTAAACTTGGGTCTAAAATAAAAATGTGAAAAGAAGCTGTGTAGTACTAACCCTCGTTTATTGTAAAGCTAATATGTAAATATATAAAACAGGACTCGGAACTTCTACCTGAGGAACAGGAGCGGAACAGCACCATGTGTTTATTTTAGTCTCTTTATTAACCAAAATGGGAATTAACAAGCGATACACGGCGCAATCAATCCCGACTGCTACTCAAACTGGAGGCAATAAAAGGATTAAGATTAATGATTTTTAAATTACAAGTCATTAAGGGGTCATCCAGTGGGTTATTCAGTCAATAATACCTACAAACAGTCTAATTTACTCCACTGCTGCTGCTGAGAGATGGAGGAAAACAGACCGTCTTCCCACCTTCACCCTGAAAATAAAATTGCTTCACCATCTTTATGTAAACAGTATTCAGAGCAGAGGCTGGCTCAGGCTTTACAGGGTTTATTTTAGATACCTGTAGAGACAATATGAGCCTGGGAAGAAAAGAATCCACACAAAAATGTGGAAATCTAGCAGAGTTTGGAGGAAAACAGGAAATGTGTGTGAAGCTGTTGTGTGAATTCAGAGTTCAGCATTTATCTGGCCAACAGTCCCAGTGGGGCCGGTCGCCTTTGGCGCATTGAAAGTGGACCTGAATTATTACTTATTAAAATATGTAAGTATAAAGAGAAAAATTAAAAGTGGCCTGCGGCTGAATGTTAATGTTTAATGGAGAACAAACCCAGAGAAGTCTGCAGAAATGTCTTTATTTCCAGTTTGTCCCATATCCAAGCTGCAGGTCCTCCGGGTCGGACCCTCGGGTCGGTTCTGGTACCACAGTTCAGCCTGATAAAAGGCTGGGTTGCTTTTCCTCAACTGGCTGTCGCATTGCCCCCTCTAGTGGCCAAAACTAGACGGTTCAACAGCCATGTATAAATAAACGTTTTGTTTAAATAATAACTTTATATAAATATTTCCATGCGACATGTTTCTGGATGGAATAAAAGAAAAACTATTAACCTGTGACATGTAATAGTTGGTAAAGTTAAATTAAAAAGGAAAATGTATGGTGAGAATGAAAATATTTACATTAGCATAACATATTTAATTTTAAATGGAAAAAAATAAAAAAGGCTTCGTATTAATAATGATAGTACAATATAAAACAGACATTTTTTCTTATTTTATATCATTTAATAACAGCAACAACATATAAAAGGAAATGACTGCTATAATTAGCACTGCATAAGCATCAACGTAGCACAGCCATGTCTGGTTTAATTTGATTCCAAATGACAATAATGAACAAACATGTTTAATTAATTAGTATTTCTATTAATGATATACAGTTATCACAATAATGATTTTTATTTACTTAATTATAAATATACAATATAATCAGCAAAAGTATATAAAATAAATTACTGTTAAAATTAGTGATATATAGTGATTACTGCAGCTTTGCCATCTTGTGTAATTTAGCCTCAAATGTGAAAATCATCACTATTTATATCTGTTCAAAATAATTAAAAGTATTTATGTTAATGATAATACATTATGATTATATTTTATATAAATAAAGTATATCAACATGTATATTAATGTAAATGACAAAATTACTGGTATTAATATTATCAGCTATATGAAAGCAATATTTTTATGTAAGAGACATGCACAATTTTTATTTAATCATTCTTTAATTTCCTACTTTAGCTGTTGCCCAATTCTAATGTAATCTGTATAAATAGATCTTATTTTTATTATTTTTTATATTTATATCATTAGTATTAAACATTATGAAGTTGTTTGGCATTTCTGTAACATTTCTTGTTTCTTGTATTTATTTGTCTTATTAGGAATTCAACACAATAAAAAATAATTTAAACGTGAAGCCGGTGGGCGGGGTGAAGGGTCGAGTGGGCGGAGCTTGCAGCTCAGTGTGGTTTGGGTTGTAGTGGGTAAAGCAGTGGATATTTTCCAGCCAGTGGATGAAGCCTGAGCCGTGGGTTTGGTCATGAGTGGGCTGTGGCAGTGGGTTCTCTGTGCGCTGGCTGTGAGTGGGACGGCGGGGACAAACGGAGAGTTGACGGGGACAGAAGGACGCCTTCTGCATGCTGATGAGACAAACTTCACAAAGCAGGACTTCAGGAAACAACAGCAGCAGCAGCAAGGCCTGCCAGGTTTGGAGCAAGAACTGCTTACAAATTTAAACATGTTGCACATTTTACAGCTCAATTATTTCCAGTTTAGATCAAATAAGTTTTGATGTTTTAATAATTTCAGTTAATTTTGTGCCATCGACATTAAAACTACATATTTGTATCAGATTACGTCTAAAATATCCTCCTTTGTTTGAGGATTTACTCACAAATCTACTAATCTGTTCATGAGTAAGAAGTGATGGAAAAGAGCCTCTATGGCAAGCAGTTTTATCATAAAATAGGCTGTAATTTTCATAGAAACTCTTCAAACTCAACCGGTCCTTTAGATCAACATTTCTGATATCTCAAATATGAGGAAAACATTGTGGATGTCTGGAACTGAATTCTTTTCAGGTGAATTTAGAGTATTTGATCATCTAATATTCTTGTAGACTGTTTAATTTGGGATCAAACTTTCCAAATCAAGTCATCATCTGCTCCACCTCCAGCTGCTGTTGTTCTCTTTCTCTCTGCTCCGAGTCAAAACAACCTGTTCCCCTCCTGGCCTGTAGGGGCGCTGCAACAAGAACCACTGAAGGAAACCACATAAGAACCTATGAAGACACTGAGAGCAACTTCCTTCTTCATGAAATGGAAACTAACGTGGAGAAGGATCACATTTTAGCTGTTGGAGGGTTTCTCTTTGGCTGAAACCACAAGCCATTTCAACCGCTAGCGCTAGGCTAATGCTAGTCTTTGTTTTGGTTGCATTTACCCAAAATTTCCTGCTCTGTCGTCCATTTCCTGCTTTTGATCCGCGTGGCGTTCGCATATGCATTCGAACCGCACCAGACTTCACTTCAACCAAACCGAAACAGACCAGAGTTCGATTTTTTACCAGAGGTTGGCCCTTAACATGAACCTTTAACAGTAGTTGGGTAAATTTTAATTCAGCCTGAGAAAAACCATCATATTTCATGTTATGCTTGATTAACAGGCAGGTATAAACAGGCCTCATCTACTTTAGGCACTCTGGGGAAAAAAAAAAAAAAACCTTAAATCCCTTTTATTCCCGTTTTGAAAGTTTACAGTTTGGAAAATACATCCGAAATTCCCAATTGTAACATCCAAAAGAGCGTTTGTAGAAACGAATGCATTGAGCTTTGAAAAAACACAATGTCTGAAGTTCAGTTTAACTATATGCTACAACTGCTTGCCGTAGACCTCATGAGTAATGGTTTCTCCATCTGTTTGTTTGCTCCATCAGGCTGTTGTGCTGATCATTTACAGTGCGATTCGAGTTCTTCAGCATTTAAAGATGCTAAAAACTGAACACCTTAAATTCCTGCAGACCAAATGTTCACCAGGCAGATTTACCATCTTGTTCGGTTTCTGTTTATTATTTACAGGAGTGAAAGCAATCCGTCCTGAACTTCTCCTACCAGGATTTTTTTTACAGCAGCGGAGCTGAAAGAGGGATTTGTGACCCTTCTTGCCTATCATGAGTAATTCATGCTGATGTAGGAGTGCATCGCCCTGCACCATCACATGATCCGCTCTGGACCGCTTGGACGTGAAGCCAAGCGTGCCGTTATCTCCGGCACAAACAGCGGCGCACTCCTCCGGCCCGGCTGCCGCTTCGCTTGGCGCTGCCAACTCAAAGCCCAGGGGAGGAAAGGACAGTCCAGTTCGTGTTTCTGAGAGATTAATGACCGAAATGTAAAAATACACACAGCATCGGGTGATTCTCTGGTTTAACGAGCTGAGAAACACAGCGGAGTCAAAGTGTTCATCTCCTTCCATGTTTGTCTCACTTCAGTGTTTCAGAGCATCAAACCTATTTAGATTTGAGTCAAAGATAAATAATTACAACATGCAGTTTTTAAATGAATGTTTTGATTAAAGGACAGATGAATCCAAACCTACGTGGCTCAGTGGAAGCGACTGATCCACCTGTTAAAACAACTTCCTCCAGCCTGTACTTGATCAGGTTCAATTTAAATGAACGTTTGGCTTTTAAGTTATTTTAACAGTTATTAGAAAAAATCAGTAGTAAATGTCCAACCAGCCCACTGGGAAAGTCCTGACTGGCCTTTTAATGGGACATTTCCCGGTGGGCTTCTTTGGTTTTAGAGCAGCTGCTTAATTATTCTAATGATTCTTAAACAACATTGAACATTTAAATTCAAACCTGATGAAGTATTTGGTCTAGTTTACCTGTTACGACAGCGAACTCCTCCAGCTAAAGGGTTGTTTTCAGATTTAACTCTTAACTAAACTTTGACTACATGCTCTTTAATTAGTACAGATGTTCCCTCACACAAAGTCTTGAACAGATTGTGAAACTGAAATCTTGGACTTCACAAAAAGTGCTCCGAACATTTGATTTGTATGGAAGACATTTGAAATTAAATTTAATTAAATTATAACTTTGATCTGAGACATCAAAAGTCGTAATTCTGAGAAAAAAGTTGGAATTATGAAAAAAAGAAGTTCAGTGGTCCTAATCCTTTGAACAGTTATTGCCTGCATACAGCTGATAGGTTGATCTGTATGTATATTTATATAATTGTGGGTGTATATTTCTATTTTTAAAATTACAATTTATAAACTTTTCATTTTCCCCTTCTCCACTGTCCACGGTGATTATTGATCAGGCTCCATAAAAACAATATTTCTGTTGATCTTTTTTAATTCCTTAATAATAAGCACCTTCATTTAAAACTGAATTTTATGTTGACTTGTATTGAGTTTAATTTAAATCGGTTTGATGTTCTGAAACACTGCAGAGTAACAAACATGCAATAATAAAATAATAATCCCGTTAAGGGAGCCGTCGTTTCTCATCCATCAGCTGAAACAATGGCCTCGTCCCAGAAACACGAGCCGGGCGACGCGGGTCATCAGAGATAATTCCCCGCCGGACCATCTGTCTGATCTGCTGGTGGTCGCAGCGAATCGACTGGTCAACACGTTTCTGTTCCCTCCTGCATCTTCATTTTCAATCATCTCTGATACAAATGACAGATATCAACCCACTTTCAGCCACATCTTAGTCAAACATGATATTTCATCTTCTACAGTCGCTTCATCTCGCGGCTCAACTTGCCAAATGGAGGGATTATAGTAATCTGGCACCAAAAACAGTCTGTCTCAGATTTGGTGACCTGCCTCTTCTGTTGTGTTTGGTCACTGACGCAGGAAAACGCTTCAAAGAGACGTTTCCTCTCCCAGAACCGCCGTCCGTCCATCTGCAGTGGTGTTAGCATCTCTGCCAAATAGGCCTGTCACAATAACAAATTTTGCTGAGCGATTGTCTAAAAAATTATTGCGATAAACGATAATATTGTTTCAAGACCTTCTGACGCTGATTTAATGAAAATGACTAATAATGCATGTGATTTCCTGCCATAGATACACTTTATTTTCATAAGAACACATAACACTGGAACTGATAAACTAAATAAACAAAACAACCAAAAACAAAAATAAAAGATTCTCAGTCTCCATTAACAAAAAACGTACTTGAATAAAAGCTAAACAACATGAAGCCAAAGTGGAACTGCATTCAACCAAAAGAGTGCAGATTATGAAGTCTGTACTATGTTGGCCTTCAGTAATCACTAGATTTAAATAGAGAAGACGGGCACATCCGACCACCTACTGCAGTTCACACTACACGATTTTTTGCCCCTATTTTCTCTTTATGACGATCTTAGATCGTTGGCCGAGCTAAGATTGTTGCTGGTGATTTCGTAACCGATCATCCTGCAGTGTGTGGTGTGTTATGGTAGGTCGTCGTGGTCGCTCCGATCTAAATCAGGGTTTTCCCCGACCGGGAGCTTAACGCTGAATGTGACAGGTAGCCAATCAGAAAGCCGGATTCTCCTCCTGCTTTCTGAGGGGAAATTATGGAGGGGAATCACAAACAGCTGACACGGCGCAACCCGAAGTCCAGCGGACATCGGAGATGATATGTGGAAACAACATTAATATTTATTCAACATTTCGTGCAAAGAATATAGAAATGACAAGAGGAGGAGTTGGAGCCAAATTGCTACCGCAGCTGATAAACCCGGTAAGTTTTCAGCTGTTCTTCGTTAACGTGACATAAATAGGTTATAATGATTTTCAGTCAGGACTTTACGCTGACTCTAGCCACTTGCACCACAGGTTGATTCTGGTAAAGCATTCAGAGTCATCAACAGAAAGAAAAAAAGGCAGGAAGAGACGATAAAGCCGATAATTAAAATGAGGTCGATTGGTTTAATTTATCGTGCGATTAATTGATTTATCGTTTATCGCGACAGGCCTACAAATGAACTGGCTCGTTTCTCACCGACACTGAAAACAGACGCGGCTACAAGCTACCGCTAACTGCTGGGGTAACGATCGGGTCGAGTTTGGCCTGAAAGCTGATATGAAGCGTCGTGATTATGTCTGTAAACCTGTTGGCAAATCTTCCAGCAGCAGGATTAGGAGGGACTCTGATGTTTGTGATGCGACGGTGCCTCAGAAGCTGCTGTAAGCGAGCTTTAGCGCTTCATTAAGGATGAAAAATGGCTTCTTTGTGTCAAATTGCTGTGAAATTTGCAGGTTGCTTCAAAGAAACGTCTTTAAACTTCAAATCCCCTTTTAGCAGAAAAGGATGAGCTGCTTGCAGACCAGGAGACAGAAATGTCTTTCTGAGAGACGGGGAGTAATTACATGTTCAACTCTTATGATAAAAACGGGTTTTATACGCCATCAGACTAACTGCTCCTAAAAATCAGCTAAAACATTGTTTTTTGGTCGTTACGCACTGCAAACATAACGCAAAAACCTGAAACGCATACAAAAAGGGAAATGCAGCAGAAACAATAAAGGCTCCAACTACAGACAACAGAAGCAAAAGCCTACAGGCAGCAAATGTAAATCGCTGCAACCGTAAATAAAATACAAAATAAGAGCAAGGGGGAAAAATGCAGCAATAAGCTTTAAAAAAAAAAAAAAAAAACCCCGCTAGTATAAGAGCTGCAAACTCGATCAACACAGAAGTCCTCCAGACCACTAGGGGGAGTCGTGTGGCTACCATTTTAAAGATCTTATTAAAAATACACCACATTTGTTCGATTTCATAAATGTGTGGGGTTGGCTGACCTTCGAACTTTCACCAATATCTTCAGAGTAAAAGCAGCACAAACGTTTGGCGCCAGTTTCATCTGATTTCAGTCTGGTGAAAGTGGCTGGAGGTTATCTGGAAAAGTGACGTTCTGTTTTCTCTCGGCTCCTCCAACAGGCAGCAGCTTCGTCCTGCGGGTTCAGGTGAGCGACATGCTGACCGGGCGGCCGCTCAGCAAGGCGGCGGTGGAGCTTTTCGTCAACCACACCCTGCGCAGCGCAGCTTTCAGCGGCGGCGCCGGCGACGCCCGGCTCCACGTGCCGTTCCACGCTGGGCTTCCCGTCGCCGTGGCAACCAGCAAGCAGGGCTTCATTTCCGCTCTGCTGCTGTGGGAAACCAGCAGGAAACCCAGTGAGTCAAACCAAGTCCAGGGGTGTTCAAGGTGCGGTTCGGGGGCCATTTGTGGCCCCTGGATTAGTTCTGAGTGCCACAAATGTGTGTAACTTTTTAGGATGAGATTTCCCATGACAAGTTTAAATCTTCTTAAACATAAAATGTCACAACAAAACTAATTCTTTAGTTTTTTATTTTTTATCTCATAAGTTGTGTGACAAACTTCTAGAGTTTTTATTCAGACTTGGTCATGCAAAGTCATATTGGCCAAATGTGGCAAAATTTGTTTTGTAAAATTTATATTTTCATTGCTGTGAATAAACTAAAAACATTTTATATACATAAAAAATAAAAAATTAACCAAAAAAGTTAAATCAGTGTAGCACATGTTTTATTTGTTGTTTTGCAGGTAAAATTAAAATAATTTACCTTAAAAAAGGTTAAATTATTTTTTTAAATTGTGGTGAGAAAAAATAAAAGATTTGGTTCCTGAAAACTTTGACTTCAGTATTTTGGACAAAAAAAAGTTTGGAGATCATTTTAATGAATTAAATGAAACCATTTCTAATTATAACTATAAAATAAGTTATTTTTAACTCTGTGGAACTTTTATCCCCATTTTGGAGAGATTTTTACATTTTTTAATTTAACTGTTAAAGACAAATTAATTTCTAGTGTGTAAAAGTCAAACAAAACTTAATTTTGTTTTGTTTTTAAAAACAAAACGTATTTCCCTCCCAGTCACTTTCTCATGTAACGTCCACATCCGTCCTGTGCCTTTTACTCAAATCAAACTTTGATTTTCAATAATTTATTACAATTGGCCAATGAAGTATTTTAAAATGGTTACCTAAAAGTTGTGTTTATTGCTCAAAATTTACCAAATTGTTTCTGTTTTTTTAATAAAGACATTTATTTAAATGAGGAAAACCTGAAAAACTTTTTGTACATTTTAGATCTGCAACAATTTTCACATTTCCCTCTCCAACAAAACAAAATTAAAATTATTTTTTCATTTAAAATACTGTGAAAATATGCATTTCCTTTTTACAAGTGATGAAAAGTTTAGAAATCCCTGGTCTAGTCCAAGTCCTAAACTAATTATGCAACAGCTCAGTAGATTTTAAACTCTCAGCTGTGATGAATGTTACATAAACTCATCATCAGAAAGGGAACAAAACAGCGCCAACTAGTGGAGAAACACTAAAACATGAAATATTAACCACTGGAAAACTCAAAGCTACAAAATATGTAAAGAAACAAACTTTTACCGTGTTTTTTATTCGCTATTCAGTAAAACGTTGCCTCATAACATCTCATTTCAGTTGGCCATGAGTTCTGTGGTGGAAAATATTATGACTTTAACAAATAATTTTTCACTATAGTTACCTCCTGATTTTAAGAAGACATGTACTATTTTACATTAATCACATCAAATGTAATTTTTTTAACTGTCCTTCTGGTTTTCTGCATGCTGAAAGGTTTTCTCGTCAAACTTTTCCGTTTTTTGCTCCCTAGGCTAAGACTGGCAGCCAATCAGAAAACAAAAGATAACATTAAAGTAAAATTTTACTATATTGTATTTAAGATTATTTTTAAAAGTCCTCTTTCCCTCCCTCCGCCTGTCGAGGCCCTGCAGCGCCCCCTGCAGGCTCCAGTGTTGAGTTCTGTCTGGCCTGTGTTTCTTCATTCCTGCAGTCTTTTCGTCGGTGACTCTGTCCCTGCTGGCTCTGACCCGAGGGAACGTCTGGCTGTTCGACGACTCGGTTCTGATCACCAGCAGAACTGCAGGTGGTGGAAATGTTTCTTTTGCTTCCCAGTGAAGTAAAAACATGAAAACTGGGCAGAAATGTGAAAATCTCTCCTGTTGAAGCTGCAGTGTCTCAGGCCACAGTGAGATTTCCTCAGCGGCTCCTGAACCTGACGCTCGGCGGGAATCTGACCGCCATCAGATCGTACCTGACGGTTCCTCGGCTGACCTCAGACCAGGGCGACTCGCTGAACACGCTGGGCATCGTGAGCAGCAAGTCAGGTACCGACTTCATCCCTACGCCACACTGAGCAGGTGTTACAGCTCAGAAAGGGAATTTAACACTTTAAGCACCTAAACTAAGCCAACAGTTTCATGCAGATAAAGTTTCATGTCTGACATATTTGTGTAAATTCATATAATTCTGCAATATTTGACCTGAAATTGTCTCAGTGCTGCCCTCTTTGGGTTGAATGGTGGCTACTGCAGTTGAATTTTTCTATTGGTTCTAATGGTACAGCTCAGTGTCTCTTGGCTCCGCCCACTTTGGTGGTATTTTTCTGTGATTTCACAACAAGCTAAGTTCTATTTAAAGCAGATGAATAACCCAGTAATTTAGTTTTAAAATAGTTTTCCATATGTTGGTTATCAACTTGGTTGTAATTTGTGCTTTAGCTTTACACAAATGCCATGTTGATATATTATTAGCTTATATTATTATTATTGTTATATAATGTTTAAGATTACCATTTTAGTCTTAGTGTAGCTAACTTTTTAGGGGCAATCATAGATATAAAAGAACAAAAGAGTAAATCTACACTAATAAAACAACAAAAACGCAGAAATTTTCAGCTTAATTTTTTTAGAAATAACTTGGAAATTTCTGAGCTCCACAAATCAAATATTTGCTTTTTGTAACTCAGGAAATCTCCAAAAGTGAAAAATTTTACTATAAGCTATTTTCTAGAAAATCTGAAAATAATCTAAAGTTTTTTTCTCAAGTTTTTTCATTTTGGCGCTCAGAATTTAGAGATTAATCTCAAATTTTTTGAGTTTTTGATGGAAATGTGCTTTATTTTTCCATCTACAGTGACCGTCGTAAACCAAACCCCCTAATTCTGTTGAATAAATGAATTACGTTCTGACTGGCGTCGTCGTAGGAATCATTCGTCCTGACTTCAGTTTGATGCTCTCAGGATTTGTGAGCGTGGAGCTGAGTCCGGTGGCGGCCGTCAGTGTGCAGCTTTTCTCCGGAGACGTGGAGCTGGACGTCAGCGGCCCGATCCAGATCAGCCTCAACGTTCCCGAGAGCCGAGGGCTCCGGGAGTCCGACGTTGTTCCAGCCTGGTTCTTCAGCAGAACTGCTGGTCAGTCCCGATAGGTCAGCCCTCCACCGGACCAGCTGCATGCTAACTGGTTTCATGGTGATTCATTTCGCCGCAGGTGGATGGATGAGGAACGGACTGGGAAAGATGGCGCTGGTGGATGGGAAACTGATGTGGACTTTCACCGCTCCTCACCTGGGATACTGGATCGCAGCACCTTTGACCTCCAGCAGAGGCAGGTTTTTACTTCAGATGTGTTTGAGTCCTGCCGAAAGAACAGAGCAAGAAAAGACTAACTAAGGCTATAAACTTGGGGTGCATTCACACCAGCCCTGTTTGGTCCGCTTTAGTCCAACTCTAAACGTCGGATCGGTTGAAGTGAACTCTTCAGCGGTTTGAATGCATATGTGAACGCCAAGCGAACTAAAATCTGGAGTAATATGGAGTATATTGGCAGAAAATATTTCTCACCATAAGGGTTTTCAAGCTGCACTTCATCTGGTCCCTCATCTAGGACCCGTTCTCCATAAAAAGAGAGGGGAACAAAAAGGGTCTAAAAGCAAAATTATATTGATTTGAAGCTTTTATATGAACTGGGATAAAACTAGCTTAAGGATTTGTAATAAAAAGTATTCTGCGTAGTATTTGACTTATTTTATTAACTTTTTATTGCCTTTAGGTTTCTTTGGACTTCAGACTCTAGTTGACTTCGTCTCACAACATTGGTTTTTCCTGGTGGTTCTGGCTGGAGGAACGCTCGTCATCATCGTCTGTCTTCTGTTTGGACTTTTATGTTACTGCAGGTAAAAACTTTTACTTTAGTTTAATGCTCTCATCCTAAACACCACCACAGTTTTAGATTATTTATTGAAAGAAACTGATTTGGAAACATTTTCTTTTGCCTGATTTTGTTACCCATTTGAATTATTGTCATTTTGGTCCTAAAAATACCAAAATTTCCACTAAACTTCATATTTTGGTCCCTCTCATGATGTAATTCTTAGATATTAAATGATAATTTGATCAGTTGCTCAGTACTTAAGTGGACTTTTACCAAATAGCTTTTTTACTTGAGTAAAAAGTTTTTTATTTACTTTTACTTGACCAAAAAGTAAGCACTACTCTAGAGTAGTGCTACTCTAGAGTATAATCTTTGGGTTTTTTACCCGCCTGTTTATCATAATAAATTGTAATTTCGGTTTTAATGACATTAAGGATGAACTCAGACTTTCGGACTGCAGTAATCAGTTTCTGTGCGTTTTGTTTTCAGGAGGAATTTCAGTGAGATTAAACCGAGGCAGACGGCAGCAGTGGTGAGAAAAGACCAAACCACTTCCACAGACGATGAGGAATCGGAAACATCTGGACAGAACCAGAACCAGAACCAGAGCAATGGGTTCTGTGTTCCAGCGAAGAGCAGTGATGTGATCGCCAACCCCGGCGATGTGGTGGTTTCGTTGGACGGTAACGAGTTGGACTTCATCGGTGCGACTTCGGAACAAACCCAAACTCCAGACGGTCTGTTCTTCTACAACCAACCCGTGGCGATCCTTCCCGCTCCGGCGGTTTTCCACCTGGAGGAGCATCCGGCCCAATCCGACTGGAGCCGGTCCGCCACGCTGCCGCGAGCCTCAAACGGAGCCGCCGCCACTGAGCCGCTGAGGAAAGAAAGCTTCACCCAGACTCTCCAAACCGAGGAGCAGCTCCGGACCGCTGACGGATCAGAACCAGCGTCCAGGACGGCCTTCGTCCTGCCGGAGTCGGCGTCGGTACCGGGAACGCTGAACAAACTCGCAGGAAGCAGACACTCAGTCCACGCCGTCACAGGTTTGTCTAAAGTGACGTTGCCCCAGGCGCCGCGGGCCTGGTTCGTCTCGCTGGAGGGGAAACCGGCCGCGGAGATCCGGTACGCCGGGTCGGAGCAGCAGAGACGACGGCGGACCATGGAGAGTCGAGAAACCAGTTTGGACTCCGGAGTGGATCTGAGCGAACTGAATCAGACGACAGGGAGGAGAGTGACTCTGGAGAGAAACGCTACGTTCATTAAAAACCCGACGAATAAAAACACTCAGCAGTGAAAACTGGATCCAATCAGGAGCTGCTGCAAGAAGACGGAGTCACAGTTATGAGAATAAAGTCGTAATGAGATTTGTCATTATGTGAACATGTGCAAGAATAAAGAAAATAGCAGGAGAGTGAAGCTGAAGTATGAGGAGAATAAAGTTCTAATAACTATTTTTGTACGAAATAATTTCTAGCATCTTTAGCTTTGCAGCATTACTATTGTTGTAACTCTATCCTGGTAACATTGTGACTGTGCTCCTCACTACGACTTTATTCTCGTGATACTCTGTTCTCAAACAACCATTCTTGAATTTACTATTCTCATGTCATTTTGAATTTATAATACGAGGTTTCTCGTGATTTGACTATTCCTGTAATTTATTTTTAATAGTTCTAATATTTGTAACTGACTTCAGAGGTTCAGTTTACAGATTTTAGGTTCAGATGGGGCAGATTACACCTTTAAATCGCCTTAAAGCCCCAAAACACTTCACATCCATTAGTTCTCCATTCATAAAAATCAGAGTAACTTTTTATTTTTGAATAAGTTTGATGCAAATGTCTACTATCTACTATACTGTCTGCACTAGTGAAAATAAAAAGGGATTCGCTTTAAACCTTTGTGTCTGTTCATGTCTGTACGTATTGGTCTCAGTATAAAATGTTCGTATTTCTCACCAAAGTATTTATTTTGGGTTTAGTTTGTAAGAAAATATGAAGTTTTGTTTTATTATTTAAAATATAATGGTCGCTTTTACAGGTCATCTACTTCTTTTAGTAGTTTCTATTTTTCTTTTTTAAAAGTACCAACAACAGAAAAATGGGTTCTAGAAAAACTACTTGTACAAAATGAACGGGTACCACACAGATATTCTAAAAGCAAGATGGTGGAAAAACGACGGTACCTTTGTGGCCTCACACCTGCAGGTTGAGCGTCTCTCCGTGAAATGGTGGCGTGCAGAAAATCAAAAATGAAATCAAATGACGCTGCCGCGTTGTGTCCCATGCCAAAATTGTTGTTCACATTTAAATTCAACTTAAAATTGTTAATACTGAATTAACACAACACAGTACTGATGAGCATTGATGTTAATTTCTCAAATATTAAATAAAGTGTTAATTATGCATTTGGAGTCATTCCAGTGCCTAAATAATTGTCATGTAAATATTGACTTAGTAGTACTCAATAATGTTCTATATTATGTAGTTATGAGTCATTTCTGAGCCAAAAACACACTTGCATAATTGTGGATATACGTATTAATATATCTAAGTATAAAACCTTATTTTAACCCAAAAACATCAGGTCAGTTTTAAGATGCGTCTGTATAAACATCTTAAAAATCTCAAATCACTTCAGTGATATGATGATATGATGATGTTTACTATGCCTCTGAATTATTTTTACAGTGTATATTCTCTGTACAGGTTTTTATCTGCACAGCTGGTTTCCCAGCTTTCTATTGAAGCGTCAAACCTTGTCATCAAACTTCAACAAGTAGGCCTGTCAGTTCAGTTGTGTTCTTTTGAAAATAAAATGTATGCATCTATGGCAGGAAATAGCATGCATTATTACGTCATTTCCATTAAATCAGTGTCAGAAGGTCTTCAAACAATATTATCGTTTATCGCAATAATTTTTAGACAATTAATCGCTCAGCAAAATGTGTTATCGTGACAGGCCTATCAACAAGCTTCTTGCATCAGATCATAACAAGCGTCATGAAAACTCACAAAGGATGAGGATTTTCACCTCACCAGAATCCTTCTGAGCTAGTTCAGCATAGCAAACCAGCAGCTAATCTAAAACCAGCAGCCATTTAACACAACAAACTTAAAACTAACCAAACAAGCAGCCATTTTACATAAATCAGCAGCTAATTGAAACCAAACCAGCAGCCACTTAGCGAAAGCCAAAGCGTTTGGCGTCCATCAGCAGCGTTAGCATCCCAGCAGCTCCTACCTTGTCCGACGTCTTCTTGGTCCGGGATTTGTTTCATTCACCTTTGGATGATGAATCCAACAGATTCCCGCTTGATTGAAGTGACTCTCCATTTCTCTCCATTTCCTCTTCGGCGCCATTTCCCCCTCAAATCCACCTCCATCTGATGCTAAATCCTGGCGCCGTTTCTCCTTCGCAGGTGTTTCAGCCGTAGCTAACCAACATGGCCGCCGACACGCTGAGGTCGGGCCGTTCCTCGAAAAAACATCCGCAGAATAGCAAAACAACGCCTTTTATAACCTTAACAAATTAGAATAATTTGTCCGAAATATAATCTACCGAAAAGTCCTCGCAGCGAGCTCAAACTGTGACGTCCAAAGAAAAACTAAGCGCCCTATTCTCTCTGCTATGATATCCGACCAGGTGCCTAATTGCCCACATTGAGTTGACCTGCGCACTAACAACCAAACAAATAAAAGTTTACCACTTTTCTAACCTCCAAAGAACAACAGACTTAATTTAATTTATGGATCCTCCAATTTAATTGAGTTTAAAGGCCCTATTTATTAATTTGTTACTTCATTTAAATGTTTTTATTCATATTGTTTAGCATATTTATGAATAATAATAATAATAATAATAATAATAATAATAATAATAATAATAATAATAATAATAATAATGCATGGTTTATTTACTGTTTTATGTGTCATACACATTTACTTACATAGATGGGGTTATTTAATTTTCACTTTAATACATGTCTGTTCTATTTATATGTATATTTTTTATTTACTAACTTTTTATAGTTTTAGACCATGCAGTTAATTATTTTTGATATTTTATTTATATACTATTGCATAGTTTTTGTTTTGTTTTCATTTTTTATGTTTACAAGCTTTTATTTATATATGTGAGATTCTTTATTTTTCCCTTTTTTAGTTTTTTTATTAGGATGCTTTTATTAATTTAATTATGCATTTTATGTATTTATTATTTACCAAATTTTATTATTGTTGTGAATTTATTTATTAATTAAATTTTTTGCTTTAAAGGCTTTTACTTATGTAGATGAGATTATTTGTTTTTATATTTTTTAGATGCTTTCATTGATTTACTTAAAACTCATATTTTTTGTAATAATCTAATAAAATGTAGTTATTGCTTATCTATCAATAATCAGTATCTCCTTATGAAATTCCTCTCCACCTTGCTGCCGGTGAAGATGACGTCATTTGTTTATTACGCAGCTATGCAGCTCGCGCTCATGTTGTTTGCGCGCGTGAAGCCACGTTACCGGATCAGGTTACCGTTCAACCCAAACAGGAAGAAGCACTATTTCCTTTCTGAGAAACAGAAACTTCCTCTCTTCTTCAGACCGTTTCTACCGCATTTCCTTCTGAAAAGGTAACTAAACTAATGTTGTTGATGCTCAAACCGCTTATATTTGTTCTAATCGGGGGAAAAGTTCTCAGATGAGTTGAATTCATGAAAAACTGCAGGTTTTATTTCAAAAGAGGTTAAAGATCAGCTCAGCCGTTCAGCTTTGATCTGTGCAGGAGAATGAAAAACAGAAAAATACAGAAATATAAACTGTTAGAAGGTTTAAGTAAAAAACAACAAAGATGGAAAAACTTTTTTCCTTTTCAGAAGTTTTTAAATGAACACTGCAAAACAAGAATAGTTTATTCAAATGAAATAAAATGCTCCCATCTAATTGAAAGAAGTTCATTTATGATGTTTGTTTAACTGGACAACTTAAACTTGATCATGTACTTGGATGAATTTAATTCATTTACTAATTAGAGCAATTTATTTAAGTTGAATCTGCTTTGCTCTTCTTCTGGTGAAGGCGGAGTGTTGCCCGCTGCCCTCTGGCGCCCCCTGCAGGACATGGAGCGACTGCAGTCCCAGCAGGACAAACTGAGCCAGTGGCTTTCAGCAGATTCCGGTCACATCCTCGATGAGTGCGGAGACATTTTAAGTGTAAATGAACTTAAAAAGATAACAGGGCAGCCGAAGGAAGAGCAGATGAGCCTCCTGCTGAAACTGATCATTAGTAAAGGAGCAGACGCCTGTGAGGCGTTCACCGACATCCTGAGGAGGAACCAGGGACAGTACCATCAGCTGCAGCAGTTCTTCAGATCCTCCTCTGATGGTCGGGAGACGTCTCATCAGATTTAGCATTTAAACTTTATCTAGAGCCATAAATAAACAGGAATCTTATCAAATAAGAGGAAGATGATTGGACGATTATTAAAGCCGTGACTGAGTGACTCTTGAATCGGATCACAGATTTCTGATTTATTATTTCGTGTTTGCAGATTCGGCTGTTACATCGATATTTGCCGATGAAAACAGTGTTGTGACCAGCAGAATGCTCCGTAATGTTAATACGAAATCTCTCACATGTAAAGTGGAAACAGTGAGCAGCCCAAGAGGAAATCCATCTGGTAGGGATGAATATCTCAGACACGCATTTCTCTGTGAGTTCATGTTGATTCTGTTTTTAATTTTCCTTTACTCAGGTCATTCTGCATCAGGCGCTCATTACACTGCAGCAGGAGGGAGCGTCATCATTGCTGACAGGATAGACGGAGTCAAAGCTGGAAACATAAACTTCTCTGTGAACATTAATCCGTCTCAGGTCCCTTCAGGTAACGGCTCAGACTTTATCAACATCAGATCAGGTCATCTCCGGAGCGAGGTCAGAGTCACCCTGTTAGCTTTACAGAGTTCTGAGGGAAATTGCATATTTAAACAAATATTAGCGATTTAAACCCCCCGCCTGGTTCTCTGGGGAACTTGTGATGTTTTTGCCACCATTTTACATCCAGATCTGTCATAAATTCAGACGTAACAAAGCAGTGGAGGCACCGCCAGCTAAAAGTTGAACAAGTGAAAATCTGAAGCTAAACTTTTAATTTTCTTAGACTTTTCAAACTCAGGAGTTCCCAAGGTTTTTGTCAAACATTTTAAATTAATCTAAAGATTAAGAAAATGTTCAGCTTTTCAAATTCAGACTTTTCAAAGTATTTTTCTTGAGAATTTTATTGGATTAATATAAAAAAATTCAGCATTTTTTTCTAGCAAGTTTTGAACTTGAGTTTAAAAAAGGGTATTTTCAGACTCAGAAATCATTTTCTTATAGAAAATTTAAACGTTTCTAAGATTTTTAGCAGAAATTTATTTCCCTTTTTTCTATCACGCCGTCGTGTTTTTCCTGTTTTCCCTCCAGCTCCAGCAGGAACTGCTGACGATCTTTGCCAGGTAACAGACTCTAAAGTCCAACAAGAATTACCTCTGAAAACTCAAAATATTTACATTTTCATTGAACTTTTTTACATCTCTTGAACGTTTGCTCTGAATTTTGCAGCAGCCTGCTGGAAGGACGATCAAAGAGAAGAAGGTGAAGCTGATCGAGTGCCTGATGGCCGACGCCGACTTCGTCCTGCAGCAGGTCGACCAGAAATCCATCATCTCACACAGAGAATACCAGAACCTGAGGTTTTCCTCCGGCCCACAGGAAACCGTCATCCGGCTTCTGGATCTGGTTCTCAGCAAAGGCCCAGGGAAAAGTGACGACTTCCTTCAGCTTCTCACAGACCCTGAAGTCCTGGAGACGTTTCCACCGCTCAGGGACATTTTGGACATTACAGATCAAAATTAATATGTTAAATATTATTTCCTGTTGAAGCTCCAATGTTAGAGACGGCACTGCACTGATCATATGTGTGTCTTTTTTAGGATGAATAATGATTTTATTTTAGTACCAAACACCGAGTGGGTAAAATTAACCCTGTAATTTTATTAATAATAATAATTTTAACAGCAGAGCTCATTTTTCATTTCGTGCTTCAGCTAATGTTGAAAACCAGTGGTGGGCACACTTCTGAATTTTAATGTTTTTAATTGAGAATGAACTACAAAATATTATTTAACGGTTTCCACATAAAAGATTTTAAATTGTTTAAATTTTAAATGTAGGATTTAAGTCATTGGATGTGATATTTATTTTCACTTTGAGCCTGTGGTGGCAGAATGTCAACATGTATAAATAGAAGTCTGTATTAAAAAAGCACTTTATCATTAAATAATGAATATTTTACACGTTGATTAGTCACGATTGTTTTTGCGATCAAAATCAGATTTTGTACTGCGAATTCACAAATATTCCCCATTAAGAGTCAACAATTTCAAAGATAAATTTAATTCAGTATTACTTCATCTATTTCATACTTTTTTCTTTTTTAAACTTATGATCAGCGATTAATGCAGAAGGCGGCACGTTTCTGTTGCAGTTTGACAGTTCCACCACCAGAGGGCAGAATTGCTCCGGGTTTGTTTGGAGGCCGTTAATCGTGACGGGTATTCCTCAAGGATCTTCACAGATTTGCTTTCATTAACAATGCAGCTAATACACCATCAGTGGACAGTTTGAATTAAAAGCTCCGGTGACTCTCTGACAGACATCCTTTTAAATTATTCAGACTCGGGAAAGACGGCATCGCTGCTTTCTTTCTGCCAGTAAATATTGGCCGGAGTCGCGTCTCCAGTCTGGGACGGGATCTCGGGTTTCTGGCGGCGCACCAAGGCGCAGAAAGCCGGTGGCTGGAAGACGCGCTTGGAATGGAAACAGTCTGACGCAGTTGGTGGATCATAAAACAGCAGCAGGAGGACAACACTCTCACACCTCCCGCTTGCCTCACCGCCATATTTCTCCCTGACGTTTTTACAACTCTGAACATCTTTTTTGGAGCTAAAAACTCCCACATGTGCCGGATTAGTTGAGAGTCACAGGGAATTAGCTGCTTTCCCAGTGAAAACCTCCATCAGCTGCAGAGAGGCTGCGTTGGGTTGGTAACCAGCTTCACTCCAGAGTCTGATTCCTCTAACCGCAGCTAATGAGAGGCGGTTTCACCTCCGGCGCAGACGGAAACCCATCAAGCATGGATGTGTCCAACAGCGCTCAGCTGCGCCCACCCGGAGCTGATCTCCATCCTCCTCTTCATGTCCCCGTTTCCAGCCGATGCAGAAGCTGGAAACAGCAGCTGAACAGAGGCGAAACTGTAGAGTTATGGATCATTAACAAACATTTCTTTCTTTCTTAATTGTTCAACTGGCAGGCAAACTTTCAATCCGTCACATGGTAAAAGACAGCCAATGGTGGGCGCACTTCCGCGGAGCTAATTTTTAAGTTAGCGCTTCAGCTAATCTTGAAAACGTTTCTTCCAGAGGCGGGCACACTTCCATGAATCAGCTAATGCGCTACTGGCAGAGCTAACTGTGCACCACTGCTTTGCTAAGGTTAGCAAAGCAGGTGCTTCTGAGTTAGCTAGATTTTCAGTATGGAGAAAACATCCAAAGCAGACGGCGTGTTATTAGAAAACACAGATCTGACACAAACCCTGAGAGATTTCATCTGCTGTCTGTCGGGTTTCCAGCTACCAACTCATCAGAAATCATCTTGTTAGAAAAGAAAAAATCTCTGTACCAATAAACAGACATAAGCAATGGATACAGAAGCAACAAAGTCCAACCAAACCAATGAGATAAAGACCAAATCTATCTCAGTAGACCCAGCGGAGGCCCGGCGGTCCTGACCCGCTGACCCGATGTGGGACATGCTGCTGCTCTGCACAGCTTTGGAAACTGGAAGCCCGTCGGGCCAGACGGCGAACAGTCTGGCTGAGGGGCAGGCCGGATCCGTTACACGGGAGACAGAGCAGCGGTTTGTCTTAGAGCGGCTCGTCTCGAGCGTTGGTTACCGGCCGTGTCAGAAATCAGCAGCATGGAAAAAGGGTTTCGTTTTCAGTTCATTCGAAATGCAAAGATCACCTTTCACTGCACCTCCAGAGCCAGTCGGCTCACACAAGCACAAACCTTTGATTCTTGGTTATTTAAAAAATAAAATTCAACATTTAACCTCTTTCCATGGAAGGAAAAATATGTTCTTTACCATTCAATGAGTTTGTGATGATATCTGGTAAATGGATGATTATTTTAGCAGCCTGAGCTAAAGGCAGGTCCACCAGGCTCCATGCTGAATCATACGGCACCGTTTTGTGACGTTATGCAGTCAAAGTGAAATATTTTGCTTGTTTGTTAAATACTTAGTTTTGAATTGTGACATTTATAAATGAATGGACAGTTTAGGTTTCCAACTAGGCTTGATTTTAGCATAGAGCTGTGTGCGCTCCCTGAGCTTAGTTAGCTTTGTTCTTAAGCTCAGGAAGCTATCAAAACTTAGTTTACTAAGCTAAATTATTAGCTTAGATACGGAGCTAGCTAAGCAGCTAATACTTTAGTTTCAAACTATATTCAGTTAGCAAGCGAATTAAGTTTGTAACTGTGATGTTTATAAATGAATGAATGACAGTAAAAATATGAAAAATTAACCCCCATTTTTTCAGACCTAAAAAGCAAAAAAAAAAAATCTGCAAAGTGATTTGCTTTGTGATTGTTTATTATTGTATTTCCTGGTAAATAATCTCCATATGCACCGTGATTCTCATTCAGAAGCAGTTAAATATTACAGTCTGCTCAGTTCAGGCACATTAACCCAATAAACTCATCATGGCGGCGATTTAACGTAGTTCTGACCCGTTCTGAGAAGCACTGCAGTGTGGAATGAAGATCTGGGCTGACAGTTTCCCTGCAGTCCTCACACACTTTGCCACTCTGCAGCAGTTGAGTGATGTCTCTTGGGGTTGTTATGACACAGGCCTCCGTCCACTGCATGCCCACCTGTGCTCCCATTGACCCAAAATAACAGCGCTTGCTGTAAATGGGTTCAGAAATAGCTTGAAGCTGAACAAGGACTGACATGGACACCCAGAGGGATGGAAGGGTCTTAGAAGTAAATTTTCCTCTAACACTAAGCTTTGTGACCAAGTAGGTATTATGACAGAGGGGGTTGCCCTGTCAACACTGTGATTTATCACTTAGTCCAACATTTAGAAGATAAAAATCTTTTTACACTGCAAAAATGTTTTATTTCGTTTCTTCTGTAAATATCTTACCACACTTGGAATAAGACAAAAGTAACTTTGAAGTAACTTTTCAGCAAGATATCAGTTTGTTTTAAGTCCTTAATTCCTTGGCAGGAAAGTGTGAAGTAGGCCAGTCATGCTAGCTTGACTTTGACAATCTTAGCATGTAGCTGCCCAACTCTGCTTATTTTCCTGAAAGGCACAGACTGTAGTGACACGTAACTTTTCACCAAGATATAAATACATTACGACAACTAGATACCAAGATCTGAGGGTCTCACATCTCACAGGTTAGAAAAAGTTTTCATTTACAAAAAAATTGGCAAGAAAGTGGAGTAGGCCAGTCATGCTAGCTTGACTTTGACAATCTTAGCATTTAGCTGTGCTGTGGAATTCAGTGTGTTTCAGTTAAAGGTAATATGAGGCTACAAGGTTGTTCTATGAAATCATGAACTTAGTTTTTCACACAGCTTTTCCTTTTTGTCTGTATCTTTCAGAGAAATAAGCAGAGCCAGGCAGAGTAAGAGCAGCACAGCTTCACCATGATTTTACTCCAGTAAGAGTAAGCAAAGAAATGACTAAAGAGTATTTGGTAAAAAGTCTGGTCAAGTACTCAGTGACTGATCAAATAGTGGAAACTTTGGTATTTCAAGGATGAAAATGACAATCAGGCAAAATAATTTTTTCCACATCAGTTTATTTCAATAAAAAAACTTCAGAAACTTTAATAGAAACTGCAGGTGTGTCTGTTTGAGTTTTTGGTCAAAACATGTTTTTCATTCAGTGGGGAGAAAATCCAGAAATTTTACTCAAGTAAGAGAAGAGACACTTCAAAATAAAGTTACTCAAGTAAAAAAAATCCAAAATTACGTTTTTGTTTGTTTGTTTGTTTTTTAAAAATATATATATATATCTCCAGTAAAAGTAACTGGTTCCTATCCAGCTCTGGAAATAAGATGTCATTTGGCTTCATTATTCCAACCATGTGAGAAAAAAAGTGTTTTTCGTCAAAACTGTGGAAACCACAACCTCAAAGTGGCTCATTATGATGAAACTGAAGATCATAAAACAGGCTGATTATGAACATTTACCAGTGTCATTACAACGTCGTCACATTACTGTGGCTAATTTACTGCGGCAACATGGAGGAAAATCCATCTGAATCATTCCCATCCAGCTAATCATGTTTGGATGAATGGGCTTTTTTCTGAGGATTTATTTAAACCACTTTGTCAAAACAAAGTCATTATGATGTCTGTGGTGCAGATTGAGTTTCTCCTCCCTGTCATGAGAGCAGATCTCTCCTCTGCAACAATCGCTTCCCTTCGAGGATCAAAGTGGCGGCTGGCTGGGAAGCAACAGGTAGCGTGGATGAAAACATGACAGAACATTTAAAACAATTAGGTAATTAAGGAATAAAGCAATCCAAAGTTGTGCTGATGTTAATTCGAACATGTTGCTTTTTGAAGCTGGAAGGCGTTTTGAGCGTCTGTGAGCAATAGAGAGCAGGACATGTGTGTTACAGGCCGGGCGGATCAAAGAAAGCTTTCAAAGGTCAAATAAAGGGAGGAGGGCAGAGTGATTTATGATGGCGGACGTTGAGCCGTTCACAGCTGACTTAATTACAAACAAACATTCGCAGGAACACAGACGATCAGAGTTCAGCTGATTTCAATCGGCCCAAATGCAAAGCAGCTTTTTACAACGAGCTCTGGGATGGATGGATGCTAGCTAACCACCCAGCTAGCAAGCTAAATGGTTAGCTAAATGTTTAGCTTGCTCAGTAAATGTTGAGATTGAGCAGCATTGAATGTTTCTTTGAATTATGTGGTTTGCTAGTTTTGCTTAGCTAAATACCTAGTTCAGAACAAAACATTTTCCTAGCAAGCTAAATATTCAATTAACTAAATATCTTGCTAGCTAAATATTTAGCTTGCTAGCTAAATATTTAGCTTGCTATTAAATGCTCAGTTTGGACTAAATATTACATTGCTGACTAAATATTTAGCAATGTAACAATTTAGTTTATAAACTGAATATTTGGCTTGCCTACTAAATGTTTTGCTTGGAGCTAGATATTAATTTAGACAAAGCTAGCAAACTATATGATTCACTGATTTAACACAACTGGATTTCAACATTTAATCAAGCTAGCAACCTAAATGTTTAGCCTAATACTTAGCTTGCTAAGTACATATTTAGCTTACAATATACATATCTATTCACAAAGCAACAAACTTACCACCAAAAAAACGCTTACCTACATTTATCTTGTTTATTTTATTAATGTAACAGTTAGCTTGTCATTATTAGCTAATTGCTTGCTAGTTAAATATTTAGCTAGCTAACTAAATATTTATTTACCCATCTAATATTTAGTCAGCAAGCTAAATATGTAGTTCCAATATTACATTTGTAAACACTTCATTTGTAAATTAAATATTTCGTTTCAAACAGTGACATTTATAAATCGTTGAGTAACATGGTAAAAATATGACTTTGAGAAATGAAGCCCCATTTTTTTCTCTTCTGACAGGCCAGATTATTGTCGTCAGGTTTTAACTGTGTAATCCATATTAAGGATTAAGAACAGGATTTTAGTGTTTCTGTGTTTGGATGCTGCAAAAGCGCGATAACTGAGAATCAGCAGCTGAATATGAAGCTGCAGCAGAAACGAGTCGCGTCAGGCCGGCTGTGTTTATTCTGCCTGACTTTCTCATGGCCCCTCGTCTGTTTGGCGATGCAGCAGCAGCATCACTAATGCCTTTCAACCACAGCGGCTTCAGCTGTGCAAATAAAGGGAAGCAGGCTGCATGCTGGGATAATGCGTTTGGGTTGCCATGTTTGCGTCCTGACACCTGCGCGGCCTCAGATAAGGGTCAGAGCTGCGGTTCGGATTGCTCTGCCCGCATCGGCCTTTTGAGGGCGAGCCGGCTCCGCTTTATCTGCTGAACAATGAGCAGACAGGCTGCGCCGTGCTTTGGAAATGATTCAGATAAATCCTTCCCCCCGGCCACAGAGACGGGCTTGAACTGCAAATCAGAGGCAGCAGACCGGCGAGCGTGCGTACGTGCAAACCACGGCTCCAAATGAGATAATACGAGACTGAGGCAAAGCTTCAAATGTCAGTTTAATTGAGTCGAATAAAGCCGTTAAGGGTTGGAGAGGCCGTCTGCAGCGATGGGGTCCATGGATAAAAGGCTGGACGACCTCCTGCTGTCCCCTTCAGCAGCAGACACATCAGTTCACCATGCAGACTGAACCCTAGAGGAAAGGTTAAAGACTGTTTTATCATGTTCTGGTGGCAGAAAACTCACAGATCCTGATATAGATCAGGTTATTCTGATGCTTTTTCAGAGAAATCATGTATTTTTTGTGTTTTCTACATTACTACGGAGCTAAATTGGGGCCAAAATGTTTGTTCAACTTTAAAAAGGAAAAAAAATAATAATTTGAAGCTGGAAAAATGTTTAAAACTGAACAAGAACGGATTTGAAACTGGAAAAAATAAAATAAAAGTTTGAAACTGGTGAAAGAAATTAAACATGAAAAGTAGTTTTGGAATTTTTTTCAGGTTCAAAACTTCTTTAGTTTCATATCTTTGTTCAATTTATTTTTTTAAGTTTCAAATTTTGTTTTATTTGTTTATTTTTCAGTTTCAATCTTTTGTTTTAATCTTTTTTCTTTTGAGCAAACTTCATAGCCCCAATTTAGCTCCATACCCGTCTACCTATGTTGAACTTTCTTATGGCGTTCTGTCACTTTAAATCCAAACAAGCTGCAGCTGGCCACGCCCCCAACTCAACATTTGCACCAACATGTGAAGATGGCTACAAACAGATGTGTAATTATGCAGCTGTAGCTAAACAATGTACATTTATGTTTATTATTGTGTTGTAGGAATGATATTCGACGTGACGCCAGACAGCAAAACCACCAATCCGAGCGTTAACTTCTGTAGTTTGTCATAAAACCTTACAGAATATCACTTTTATTCAGTTTATTTCACTGTAAGAATGGTCGTTTGTTGCTGCGCAGTCGGCTGAAAGTAGAAATTAGCCGTCCATCTTTTTTAGCAATGACCTCTACGCGACTGCAGGAAAAGATGAATTTAAGCTAATTTACTTTCTCGGAGTCAGACTGCATGTCGTGGTTCAGACTGTTTCGTCACGAACGTCTCATATTATCGGTGAAACTCGGTGTGGAAATGTTCTTCTGATGTAACGCTACGCTTAGCCAACGCTCGTAAAACACGTCTGACCTCCAGTGAGCTCATTCTCTCAGTTAAGAAACAAACGATAAGGAAAAGGTTTTAGGTAAAATATAAACGTTCCCAGACTCTGAGAAAAGCTGCAGCTGATTTTTTAGGATTGCTGGGGGGGAATGTTGCAACCCCAGGTTGTCATGTTGGTCGCAGCCTCTCAGGAACACTTCCTGATCCTGACATCCCCCCAAGCCCCCTCTGTGTCTGAACTATACCCTTTTTATCTCCGCACAGCAGGGGGCTGCTGGAGGAAAAGAAGAGGAGAAACAGAAGAAAATTCAATCTGAGTGCAAGCAAACTTCACGCTGAGCATTTTCTCTGGCCTTAGGCTCCGTTTTCCTGACAAACTGGATTTCTGGTGGATTTGGACTTTTACTCTGGTCAAAATAAGATCAGATGGAAAAACAAACAAACGTATGTTGTCACAAGCTCATCATCTGCCACTAAAACTCAGTTTCATCGTCTTTTAGAGTCAGAAAACCTTTTGAAAGCGTAAAACTGAAACTTTGATCTGGTTTTCATATTTTTCAAAGCAGAGAAGTAATTTCCCACTTTCTAAAGCAAAACGTAAGATGGATGCTCTCTTCAAAACATTAACAATACAGTAGACCAAAACAACCACACTCAGAGTAAACAATGGTCTGATTATGTGGAAAAAAGTGAGGCTCACATAAAAGGTTTTCTACAGTTTAGAGAACTGGGAGCGTTTATGCTGGTCCAGCCACAACTGGAGCAGAAGTTACAGCACCAACCAAAATGCCACCAGAATTTTTGTTTTTCAAATTCTGAGAGCTTTAAAATTCCCAGTTAGGGTGCCGGTTTGGTAGATCTCCAAGCTAATGCGCTCTGACACAATGTCTTACCCCCTCTTCCCCCTTCCTGACTGGACAAACCACCATGAAAATCTGTACATCCCTGAAGACTATTGCAAAAATAATTACAGAAGTCATTTAAAGAGTTCTACGATCAGTCACATTAGGCTTTATTCCAGAAACATTTATTTCAGATGTAAAAGCAACACTGTAAAAATACTGTAGGTTGTTTATGCTGAAATGCATCCTGGGTAGAAGATCTATGCTAGGTACAGCGCTAGCTAGCTTCGTCCAGCTAAAACGGTAATTTTTGCACCATTAGCTCTAGCTAATGGTGGTAGCTGTAGCTAACACAGTAAACAGTAGATCACAAGCTGGTACCGTTAGCTTGTTTCAGCTGATTTCTCGTGTTTACTGATGCACGAGTTTGTCTCAATCAAGACGTTTTTGTGAAACTCCGCAGCCTTGACTTCTTGTGTTTCGTTTACAGACTCTGGTCCACTATTACCTTCCCGCATCATCGGCCCATCATGCACTGCTCTGGTTAAAAAAAAAAAAACAATGGCGACCTCTGTAGGTGAAAAGTAAAATTAAGATATAGAGTTTTTGAAGCAATTATGAAGTTTTATGCATCACATTGCATCTTGGTTTGTTTTAAGTCTGCTGATCATAACAACTGAAGCGTTTTCTCAAAACATTTTTGCTTTTGATTTAATATCCAGTCAGAGGGAAACTAATTAAATCTAAACTTGAAATCATTTCTACAGCCAGCTGTGTGGTTTCCTGATCTCTGCCTGACGCTGAGTGTTGCCTTTCTGCAGCGCGGCCTCAGAGGAAGCGGCCGGTACCGGAGCACCGAACACATGTGAGCGGGTCAGCGGTCGCCATGGCAACCCGCCACGAAGAGTCAGCATGGCCGCCAACGTTTCAGGTGCTGACAGCTCATTTCAGACATTTTTAGAAACTGCTTTGCTGTGATTCCTACTTCTAAATGCAGGCTCTTCCCTGTTTTACTGATTTTTTTCTTCCTATTTTTCTGTCAGCGTAGTTAAAGCGAAAAAAAACATCAAAAAGTTTCTTTCATGCAGCTTTTGTCTGCTGCTTGTTGTCTGGTATTTCCTATACGGTTAAAGAAATGCGTTTCTCCTCTGCTTTCTGTTGAGTTTAGTGCTCTAACATCTGGACCTGATTTTACAGGGAAAGCTGGACCTGCTGCACTTTGATGAAGAGGCAGAGATGAAGAGATAAGTCTCTGGTGAGAGACTAAGTCCTTGAACACGGAAACCATATTTTGCTTGTGGATAGTCAGGAGAGTTTAACTGAAATTCACATTGAAAGCATGGGAAAATAAGAAAAAGTACATTAAATAGTTGAATCTTACCTTAATCTGTGAAACTGGAGAATATTTTTGCAGCTTTACTGAAATAACGACCGGATAAATACAACCTCAACAAACGAGCTAGGCCAGCGCTAGCAAGAGAAATTGGTTGCCAAACAAAAGAGAAATCTGACGCCACTCCGTTTTTTTTTACATTTTGTGAAGGACGTTTTAGTGTCGTCTCCTTCAGTGATACTTGGTGCAGCGCCCCCACAGGCGAGGAGGGGAACAGGCTGCTGGCTGAAAATGTAACAAATGTTGGTTAATCGAACCGAGCCAACTGGACTTTCAGGTGACTGAGAAAACTACGGCAGCGTGTTAGAGCCGCTGCTGACAGAAAAGGAGGACTACATTTTCACCAATAAACGCAAAAACTTAAAGATTGGTCTCAGAAAAACAATACAGTTCTGAACTCAGATAGTCACAACAAAAAGAAGGACATTTTTAGATTTATCTAAGAAATTTTCCAGAAAGAAAACTTGGAAATTTATGAGATTGAAAAGTAGAAAATTTGCTCGAACAAAACAGAGAAATTTTTACATTTTGAGAGACATTTCTGAACATTTTTAGGAAAACTCAGAAATTTTTAGATTAATCTAAGAAATTTGCTTGAATAAAGACCCTTCACAGTTTGAAAAGTCAAAAATGTGCTACAGAAAAACTCAGAAATTTTTACATTACATTTTTTTAGGAATTTTTTGAGCTCCAACAGTCAAAATTTTGCTAGAAATTTTACAGAGAAACCTTGGAAATGTCTGAGCTGCAAACGTCAAAAATTTGGAAATTTTCGGAGTTTGGCGCAAAATGGCATATTAAAAACATTGGTTTGGCAGTTTAGGAGCAAATACTGTGATGCAATAATTCAAATAACATAACAGGGAATAGAGAAAAGTGAACAGCTTCTAAACAGATCAGAACCAGGAGAAACTAAATGAAAATGTCTGCTCTTCTACAGACTCCCAACATGCAACAAAACGTGTTTACGGGCTAAAAAGCGTCTCTGTCCTGTTCAAGCTGCTCCATGTCTTTATTCCTTTATTTGTGAGTATTTTTTCATGCCGGACTCGATCACACCCAACAACCATTCGCTGCGCTCCGTCCAAGTTGTGGCTCCAGGGAACATGAAGTCGGCCTGCTGACACCTCCAAAGATTTGGCTCAACTCGCTGATTAAACGGGGAGAAACCTGGGTGTGGATTCACACGTTCAGGCTGATTCTAGGAAATTAATCTGGCAGCCTGCAGGCGGCTCGGCCTGAACTGTTTTTAGTTTTTCCTAAATGTGTGAAAAGAGCTGAAAGCATGAAGGTGGCAGCGCCGATAAGAGCCGGTTGTTTTTAATGCTTTAATCTCTTTGACATTAATCGGTTCATTTATGAATTATTCAGCCCATCAGACACTGGAAACATTAATATTTTCCTCCCAGTTGTTTGTTTCCTCCATTTCTTGACCTCAGTTCTTTCCGTCATGAAGTTTATTTACGTAAAACTCATAACACATGACTTATTTATTGCTGATTTCTTCTTCTCCTCCCATGATTAAAGCCTCCGTCGTCAGTCTTCACCTTCCCTTTTTTCATTTTAGGATGCATTAACATGAACAAAGCGGGTTTTTGTTTTCTCTGTCTTGGAAGTAAAAACACGCGTCTGGTGAACCTTTTGCAATCCCACAGAAAAATCTGCGTCCGTTTCCTTCCTTTCCTCTTCGGTTTCCTGCATTCTCCAGAGATTGGGTCTTCAGCCCACCCCGAACCCAGTTTCCCAACGCTGAGACGCGCTCACGCCCCGGCGGGCGGCCTCACACACTCCCTCACTCAGGGAGAAAACAACAGAAAACAGGAACTTCAGCTTTATACAGTTTCGTTTGCTATTGTTCTGTCCTGTTTTTCGCTCCGGTCACTTTGGGTCAGGACTGATTATTCATAAAGTGAACCTCACCCAGCACAGCTCTCACTCTGAGGGGTCAAAGTTCATCTCAGAATGAATAAACTACACGGCAGGGGTGTCCAAAGCGCGGCCCGGGGGCCTTTTGTGGTTCTTGGACTGATTTAAGAATCATAGAGGTTTGTTTATTAAACTTATTTTTAATTGGGGGAAAATTATTACCAACAAATTTCTTACAATGGAAAATGTTTGGAACAATACAAAGTATTTGTGTTTATAGTCTAACCTTTTACAACACATATTTAAATTTAAGACCTTTTAAGACATATTAGGACCATTATGAATTAAATTTAAGACCTAGCTCTTCACAGAAATTAGCAGTTATCCATTATAAACACGAAACGCCAGCTAGCTTGTAGATAGTTAGCAGTAGCCTCAACTGTCTGAAGTCACAGAATGAAATAAATTTTATGAATTTAAGATATTTTCAGGTCTTTAACTTATTAACATTAATTTAAGACCTTTTAAAGACATTTTAAGACCATTATAAATGGATTTAAGACCAAGATCTTCACAGAATATGAATAAATGTTGTCCAGCCAACTGATATTAAATGAGCATTTAATGCCAGTAGCTAACAGATACTTAGCAGTAGCATCTTCTGCGTGTGACCAAAACTTTGGCCTGACAGAAAAGTCCTGCAAAAACAAAAAATACATAGAGTATTTGAGATTAAATGGTTGTGCCAAGAGCGCCGTTTATTTTCTCTGGAGCTGATTGGCTGAGATAAGAACCCTGTAGGTATTAATTAGCCTCTGTGGGGACGGTTTCCACTGTGTGTTTATTAACGTATAATAAACTGTAATTAGCTGTTAAAATAATCAGTAATTATTATTATTGGTAGTATAAAACAGTTCAAAGGGCTGATTCTGATGGAAAGGAGTCGCAGCGAGTTGTGGGGCTTTAGAGCTGCTAGTTTCCATGGAAACGACCCGTTTTCTTGGACCAACTCACTCTGATTGTGAAGTTTTGATGTAAGCTGATCTCAATACTTCCAAGTTTCATCCAGTGGAGCCAAACTCGGTGCTTTAACTAGGACGGTTTGTAACCGAGCCGGAGTTATGACTTCCTCTGCTTGCTGCCAAGTTTCCCTTTTGGACAGAGAGAATATTTCAGGACTTCCCTTTTCTGGTCCAATCCTCCCACTGACAGCGTTTCTGCTGGATGCACCTGTTCATGCAGCTCAAACTGCTGACTGCTGCCATAAAACATGGACTTCCTGGAGCTACAGACATCGCAGCGAATTCATCAATTCAGCCAAAAACGAAAATGGCTGCCATGAGTAAAGCTACACTATAAAAATAACAGTAATAATTTGGGTTGTCGTAAGAGGAAAAAATGGGGCTCACATTTTCAAACTAAATATATGATTAGTAATTAAATATTTAGCTTTATAATAAAATATTTATTTAGCAAAATTATTTTTTCTCAGACCTAAAACTTCACCTTTAAAAACATTTAGTTTGTTGCTAAATATTTAGTTAGCAAACAAATAATTTAAGCTAACTAAGCATGCTAACTAAATAGCAAACTTAGTAAGTTAAGTTTAATATTTAATATTAATTAATAATAAATATTAGTTTCACTACTAATATTAGCTAAACATTAGCTAACTAACTAATAACAGGCCTTAGTTTGCCAACTAAATAGTTTAGAGCTTAATATTTAGTTTTCAGACTAAATATTTAACTTATTAAGCTTGCTTGTTAAATATTTCGTTTGACTAGCTCCTAACTAAACATTTAGCTGCCAAGTTAATTAAGCTAAATCATTAGTTCAGAAACAAAATATTTAGCCTATTTAGCTTGCTAACTAAATGTTTGTTTAGTTAGTTTGTTAACTAAGTTTTTAGTTTGTAGCTAAATATTAAGATTATTTGGTTTGGTAACTAAGTATTTATAACTTGGTGAAGAAGGAAAACATCCCGTTTGTTTCTCTTATGACCGGCTGAATAACCCAACGTTTTACTGTTCATGTGAATCCTAGAAACTTTCAGCAATAATAAACTTTTCTGAGAGAGCTGTCGACTCCAGACGACTCACAAAGTCTCTGATTTCCACCGCTCTGCTTCTCTGCTGCAGCAGAATCACAGGAACATTTTCCCGTCTGATTCTGCAACGTTTTGGTTTCCTCCGGTCGACATGCGAGCCATAAACACTTGGAGGTCCGTCCCTGAAACTGTTCCTGAGTGCTTCAAGCTGCGTGGGTTGGCCTTTTTCCCTTTATTTCATAATGCGACATTATGAAAGCTGATTATGTTCAGAGAGTGAAGTGTCACTTGAAGGGAGCTGGCGGTCATGTTGAGTTAGTCATTGTTTTGATGAGTCATTCATGCACCAGAAGAAGAGAGTTCTGCGTCAGACAGACAGCACACTGAGCTGTTTCCATCGTTAGCCAGATTCAGCGGCTCGCTCCCGTACTCCAGCCTGACAAGGAGCAGAAGAAACTTCTCATCATGAATTACATCTATAATTCTGGTATTTAGGATGAATTTGGTCTAATTCTGTTTACTTTTCAGCAAATTCAGATGGTTTCCTGTGTGCAACAATCATTAGTGGATAAAAACACCCAAAACCTGAATAGTACTTACCCAGGAGTTGGAAAGGAGGCAGAGAGAGAAAGAGGATCACATCCCCTACTCCAACATCTTTTCAACCATCAAGCAGCAAAAGCAAATGAAGTGGATTAGCAGAGCTGGACATGTTACAGTGGGATATCGTCCACTCATGACGGCAGCATGTTGGAGCAGCTCTGGTATTTTAGCTCTGATTTTTCTTTTTTCTATTTTTAACAGTTGGTATGATGTGTAACCATGGTAACAAGGTATTGCTTTTACAACTGGCAGCAGCTAATTAGCATCTCGGAAGCTCAAATAATAGCTGAACTTTAACCCCAAATCCCAGAGGAGTTGAAAAGGAAGCTTCATGGAAGAGAGAGAAGGACCCTGGTTCAAAATGGCCGAGCATCTTATCCCCTACTCCAGCATCCCTCTAACCGGACGCACTAACAGATTTAAAGAGGAATAGCAAAAACAAATAGTGGAATATCATCTCTGCTGCCTGGAAGTTGAGCTGCTAGCATGTTAGCATGAGGCTCACACAACAACAGTCTTCAGTCAGAGGCCTCTCCAGATTAGTTGCGAGACTGACTGCTATTGGAGCTCCTTCCTGTGTACAGCGTCACCATCAACAACAATCGATTTGAAGATACTTCAACATTTATCTTCTTTTTGGGATGAATTAAGTATTTTTCATTGCATTTGGTTGAGTTATTTAGTCAGTTGTTTTTATGTTTTGCATTTGGTCTGAATATCTTGAAACGCCTCCTCCGCTCGGTGTGTCTCGTCCTTGTTGCTCTGTGCATGAATATAAATGGATGTTTAGGTCTTCTTTCTTCTCATTTGAGGTTTAAACACAGCAATAAAACGTTCCCTTTCCCTCCCTGCTGTCTGACGCAGAAGCCCGGCGGCACTCCCACACTGAAGCAGAGCCGAATTCAATATCGTTTCCTTAATTACGTTCAAGTATGAGCGAAGGGCAAAGAGGGGCCGGGGATTTCAGTAAACAACCGCTGACTGTTTACACAGAAGTCTTATCTGAGTGATGAAATGCGAAGAAGATTACTGCGGCTGCAACAAGCTGAGAACAATCTGTGCAACTTAATGACGAATAGCGATAATAATCAGAAAAAAAAGAACAAAATAAAGTCTGAGAAGGACATGAAGACGCTCCTTTTCTGTCTGATGTTAGTTATTTCTGCAGCTTAGATTCTTTTCCTCATGACATTATTTACCATGCATCATTTTTCTTCCACTTCACTTTAATTCTTCACTTGCATTTTGTGGGAAAATTACAGAAAATCCCAGTAAAATATTCAAAATACTGAATTTGTGGTTCTAACATGACAAAATATGACAAATTAAACACAGTGAACATTTATGCAAAGCAATGTAATCTCATTTTTTAAATTAATTTGATTAAACTCCCTCTGAAGGCGAGCCAGAAACATGCACATTTAAAACCTCTTTGTTATTGGGGTGTACCGCAGGGCTGTACTATTGGACCTCTGCTTTTTTCACTCTCCTGCTTTGACTAGGACATCTGTTTTCATGTAGATGATATTCAGTTAAATTTCCCTTTGAAAAACATAAAACACTCTGTTAACCAATGATCAGAAACTGGTTTCTGATCATTTTTAGAACAGATTTTCAGCTTTGGGCCAAACAGTGTCACTAGAAACCCAAATACAAAATGTTTGGCATTTGGCAGTGGCAGCTGCGAGCTAAAACTGTGCTTGTGCTAACCAAACTAATGGTTGTTGTTTTGAAGGAGCTTTAAAAATAAATTTGATTGATTTGATTTTTCACATCAAATTTTCTTTTGAGTCAAAGTTAAGTTTTTGAATATTTGGAAAAGCTAAAAAAAATTTTACCAAGCCAGTTTTCTCTGCTTGTTTCTTAAATTTTAGAGCAATAGTTACAGATATGAATATTTAGCTTTAAAATTATGCAAACATTAAGGTTACTTTGTTTAATTCTCCTCTTTAATCTGAGTTTTCTGCTTTTGGGGTTCATTGGTAATGTGATACTTTAGACCATCGCTCATTTTCCCTGCAGCCGGACTCCAACAGCAGACAGGATGTTTATCTATTAGGCCTCAGGATCTGTTTCCTGAGGATTCAACCTTCAGCAGGCCGCAAGTTTCTGTTTGCTTCCTGTTAAAATACACAATAGCAGTGATTTTACACTTTAATCCCGCATGAAGATTTACTGGAGAGCGCTTAAAAAACTTTTATGGAGGGTTTAAAGTGAGAAAATCTAGATGATAAAAAGCTAGATATTTGTAGTTGATTGTAATTTAGTTAAAGGGAAAGAAATGACCAAACTGAAAGTCTGTTTTTACAGAATAAATTTGCAGCAAAAAAAATTCTAGAAAAAAAAAAACAAGGAAATTTCTGAGCTTGAAAAGTTTAAAATTTGCCAGAATTTTTTTTAAGTTTTGAGATTAATCTTAGAATTGTTTTTAGAAAAAATGATGACATTTCTGAGCTCCAAAAGTAAAATAATTGCTAGAAATTATTTCGGGATTAATCCCAGAAAGTTTCTAAAATATATATGGAAAAGTCCAAATTTTTCAACTTTTGAAAGTCAGAAATTTCCATGTTTTTTCTAGAAATTTTGTGAGGTTAGTAAAAAACAGACTTTATTTCTAGTAAATTTTCAACTCCTCAAACTCTTGAAAATGTCCGAGATGAGGTTTTGGAGCATCCTTGTTCTCAGCTGTTCAGGTGCGTGTTGTTGATTTAAAAGTTGTTCTTGTTTCAGGGGAGATAACAGAGATAATCCATGTTTTCTCTGCAGCTCCACGCAGAGAAAACACGCATTTTAAGCGCAGAGTTTCTGCACAATCGCAGGAAGACTCTCGGTCCAGTCAGCGGCTCAGACGAACCTTTCCTGTGTGTGATTGAGGAGTCGCGGCTTGTCTTGATGGGAGACGTCTGGACGCCTGTCTGCCGGTACGGGAGCCGAGAGGAAGCGGCTGGATCCATAAACATTCCAATCTGAGCAGCTGAGTGACGGACCGGATCGGACCGGACCGGAAAACCATGCTGGGTCTTCATACGGCAGCAGCAACAAACCGCGACACAGTAAAATGAGAAAATTTTCCTGAGAAGTTATTTTAGATGTTTTTAACTAGCTTGAATTGTTAAAATTAAAGCTAGCTAAAAATTCGAGCTAGCTAAAAATTCGAGCTAGCTAAAAGTCTTAACATTTTTAAAAATTTAAGATTTGAACTCTTAAAATTGAAAATTTCTTGTTAAAGCGAAAGGGTTTGGCAAAGAAATCTCCCTAATTTAATATGTCAGATGGGACAAAGTCAAGAAGTTGAAAGTTTTTCTTATTAAAAATACAAAATCATTTCATTCTGAATTTTTATGTTTACTTGCTCGGTAATAAAGTAAACATACAATATTTTAATAAAACAAAGTAAAAAGGAACAAATTATTGTAGGTCTGAAAAAGAAACTCGGATGTTTGTTGTAAAGTTGGGGTGCCCAAAGTGCGGTCCAGGGGCCAAATGTTGTTCAAAAGTGATACAAATTTGTCCAATCTAGCAGTTTTTTTCCTTTTAAAAAAATTGACATTAATCTCAAAATTGTAATTTTTTTTCTGCCAAATTTTAAACTTTTCAAACTCAGAACTTGTTTTAGAAAATTTCTGAAATTAATCTCAACATTTCAGATTTTTTCAGCACAAATTTACAGCTTCGTAATAGACCATTGTGAAAACAGACTTCAGGCTTGGTAATTTCTTCTCTTATTAAATTACAGTAATCAGTGGCAAATATCTAGATTTTTAACAAATATTCCTGTTTTAATGGGATTGTCTCAGCCTAAAATTTATTTTTATTTTTTTTATGAAGTTAACGAGTTTATTTCCGGTTGTCTTCTTAAACCTTTTCCCGGTGGTTTTCTCAAGATAACGAGTTACTCTCAAGTAAACAAATTTTCTTTTCTGAAGATCACAATGATCGGTGTGTTAAACCTGATTCCCCTTTTAAAATGCGTCTCGTTGTGCCAGAGTGAGAATTTAACTCGTTATCTGGAGAAAGCCAAGCTGAAAATGTCCGCTCTGGGCTTCCGTAGGGTCGTAAAACGTTCTGTTTTATCGTTGAAACTGAAGCGTTGTTATGAGATCCAGTGGGACCGGCTCCAGCTGAATGTTGGGACTCATCCAGCGTCGCTGACAGATTTAGCACGGAGCTAAATCCCTGAACCGCTGGTGTCAAATCCAAGGGCAAAGGAAGTCCGGCTGTGCTGTTTACGTTGCCATGGATACGCAGCCTGCAGAGCTGCAGAGTGTTTTAGCAGCACTGCTGTCTGCAGTGCAGAAACCTTAAACATGCAAACTATTGACGGCTGACGTTGTCGCTGCAGGACAGAGACAGACAGCGACAGCTCCTCTGTCTTCTCTGTCCTCAACCCGAGCCACCAAACAGCCTTCAGGGCGAAGAGCATTAGGGATTCCCAGAAGAGCTGCAGGCTGCATTTAGACCGGCGCACGAAGAGCCGAATGAGTGAGGCAGAAAGCTGCTGACGGAGGATTTTACCTATTAGGAAACAAAATGGAGGCCCTGAGCCGGATGGAAATGTTTACGTTCAGATTTCATAAATCCGGATCGGAACTTTTTTAGACACAAAAACACAAAATCTTACCAATAAGTTTGGTCTGACTTTTAGTGAAAATATTTTAGTGCACTTTAAATAAGACAAAACTGACTTCAGCAAGATGTAGAAGCTTCTTTTAAATCAATCGTTGGTGGATTATTAAAACATTTTTCTCATTTTATAAATAAAACAATCTTTTAAACTTATTCAATAAATATTGACTTTTAAAAACTCTAAGACATTGCTTGTTAGCTTTGTCTTATTTCAAATGGACTAAAAAATATTTGCACTAGAAGATAGATAAAAATATTTGATAAGACTTTGTGTTTTTGCTGTTTTCCCACCTGATAGTTTTGATTTTAGTCTCTTTTCTCCTCAGCAACATTTCCACATCCTGTCAGGAAACCGAGTCCACCGTTAGCGTCATGCTAATGGACTCCTATCTGCAGAAGCGAGGCTCTGGTGTAAGAGAAACGGCTGCAATAATTAAAATAAACCGAACTGTTTGTATTTAATCACCAGTGACTCTGGAGAAAACATGTTGGGATAAAATGTCACATCCGCCACAGTAAATCCCTCCCAGTGTTTCCCAGGAATCTGAAGACTCGTCCAGCAGAGGAGGCAGCAGATTCTCAGATATCTGCACCTGTCAGAGCAGAGCGGAGGTACAAACGGGGAGAGGGGGCAAAAACAGAGGCTGGGGGTATAAATAAAGTATAAATAAATAAAGCAGTTGCTGTTTTAGATGGTGTGGATAAACCCAGGATAAGAAAAAACAATAATTAGGACAATGAAGTCGCAATAATACAAGAAAGAATTTACAGTATGACTAGAATAAAATTATAATAACCCAACGAAGTCAAAATATGAGAATGGGCACGATAATATGTAAAATACAGTTGCAATAATTCAAGAAAAAGTAATATTACCAAAATAAATGTTTAATAATAGAAGAATAAAGTCATAACATGAGAAAAAACTTGTATAACAAAGTTGTAGTATTTAAAGAATAAAGTCGTGAAAGTACTAGAAAAAAGTCGCCTGAAGATAAAGTAGTAAAATTAACTGAATAAATTTATAATTTTTAAATTCCTACAGAAAAAAAATAAATAAATAAATAAAATGAGTTGTGTTGAGGATCTGGTGAAGTTATACTTTGGTGTAAGTTTTACAGACAAGAAAATATTTAATCTTTTAACACATCGACATCAAATTATGATCAGCAGCAGAAATTTGAAACAAATAACATTGAAAAGAGACTGAGGCTGATCTGGTCACGTAAGGGTTAATAACTAGAAGCTTTTCTCTCAGTAAAATGTTTTCTCATAATTTTACAGCATTTTGGTGATAATATTATAAAAACAACTAAAATATCTTAGTGTGGGCCTAATAGTTGTTAATAAAAATACTTTTTGCATAAATTTATGTACATAAGCGTAACAAATATAAAGCAACTGTTTCCGTTTTCTCTGACGGGAAAATCATCCCAGAATAATCCCTCCTCTGACTGGACTGCAGCATTTTAATCTGACAGAAAATCTGGAAACTGAAACACGATTTGGTTTCCAAATCCTGTTTACCTGATCATGGAGGGAGCGCAGGGATAACGAAGACGGAAAGCGGGAGCCGACAGCGGCGTGCCAGGACCACGCAGAGGAAAACACAAGGAAACTTCTGAGCTCTAGAAACTTCAAGACAATTTTCAGAAATGTTGAGATTAATCTCAAGAATTCGCTAGAATTGTTTTATATTTCTGAGCTGGAATTATGAGATTAATATCAGACTTTCTAGTAAAAACTTGCAAATTTACCAGCTCCAAAAGTTGGAAAAAATAAAGAAATATAGGAAATTTCTTAGTTTGAAAAGTTGAAAATTTGCTAGAAAAAAAATTAGATTAAAAGATTCAAAAGTAAAAAAAATATTTAAAAAAATAATCCACTTTTGAAACTCAGATTTTAAAAGTGGACATTGTCTCAAAATTTCTGATTTTTCTTAAAAAAATCCTTGGTATTTTCCAGAAAATGTCAAAATGTCAGTTTTTTGGCTGAGATTTGCTCCTTTTTGTTGTCAGTCAGGAGGAAACGGCTGCAGAGAAAAGAACCTTTTATTTGTTTCCACTCCTCACAGCGTGTTGATGAACTCCTGAACTCATTAGCGAGTCGATTCTCTAATGACGTTATGAACGCATTCCTGATGGGAGAAACGGCTCAGAAACTAAAAGTAGCAGCTTTACTGTCCATTATTCCTCCTAACTAAATAAACTTAACACAGCCAAATGCTTTTATTCGCCTTAAATTCAGTTCTAAAACGCTTTATTGATCCCAAACGGGAAGTTAAATGTTGCTGAAACTCATTATTTAAGGTTCTTTAAAGAGTTGCTCTAGATGCAGATGGCTGTAGGATTTCCTGTAGCAGTCAGTCTCACAGCGGCTCTGTCTGCACAGAGGGATCAAGCTGCAAAACCACAAAGTATCACCAAGGAGTTCTGGTGCAAATATCAATACGGTTCAAAATAAGACTAAACTAACTTAGGAGTAAATTTTCAGCTTGTTTTAAGTCAGTAGTTCTTGTAAGACAATGAAATATCATTACCAGATAAAATCACAATAGTACAAAATAAATAAAGTTGTACAACAATAAATCATAATATTACCAGAAAAAGTTAGAATAATACCAAAAGTAACAGCTTTACTGTTTTTGCTTCCAACAAACTAATCTCAACCAGACGCGTCTGTTTACATTTAATTCAGTTCTAAAACATTTTATTGATCAAAAAATTTGAAGTTAAATGTTTAAACTCATTATTTAAGGTTCTGCAGTAGCAGTCAATATCACAGCGGCCCTGAAGACGCCTCTGACTTGTGCCAAGATAAATTAACTCTTTGTATAACTGAATATTTAGTTTTACAATAATTAAACATTTAAACAGAGTGAAGTGGGGTTATGTGGAGCAGTGTTGTGCTGTCAGTATCTGCCTCGCGGTCAGTAATCTGACTAAAATGACTGATTCATCCTTCATAAAGTAGTTTAGTTACTTTACAAACTGCTTCACTTCAAAAGTGACTAAAAATGACAATCTGTTCTGCTGACTCTCACTTTACTCAAAGTCCATTTTTAACAACATTTATTCAGGTTTAACTTCAAAAATGTTTCCTGAAAAAACTTAAAACTAAAATAAAAACACATTGTCTTAATAAAGCAACAGAAGCCTTTAAACTTAAACACAAACTTCAGTACAGGACAGAGCGGCTTAAATGTTGAAGGAAAATTCACCTTTTTCTACATTTATTAACAACAAAGTGAGACATAAAGAGATTCTGAGTTGGATTTACTTTGACTAAGCCATTTGTAAAGTATGTGAGAGCACTGTTTTTTTTTCTGTTGACGTGATTTGGTGTTTTGCCACTAGCTTTTCCTCGGTGGCTCACAACAGAAGGACTGAAGATCCCGTTTGTTCTTTCTAATAAACGCAGTCGGCTCTGTTTCCATTTACAACAGCTCAGCTCAACACGACGCCGCTGCTCTGCAAACCCTCACAAGGTGACAGTCAGCAGCTGCAACGGCTGCAGATTTACAGGGAGTTTGGCAACAAACATGCATAGAGAAGTGATTTTTGGGTTTAAAATCATACGATATCCAGGGTAAATTAATAAAACAGACGATTATTTATTGTATTAAAAGAAAAATAAATATTCTAACCAAAAACTCAAACATGGATTAACTGCATTTCATCACATTTTCTGGCTGAACCAACCAGCTGCTCTGTGTTCAGGAATCACCTCCCTGATTTAAATGCCCATCAGTTCAACAGATGTTTGTCAGATCCTTCTGTTTTTGCAACCAGCTGGTTATTGTGTGTCAAGCATTTAGCTTATCGGGCGCCGTTTCTAAAGTTAGTCAAAAATTAACAGCAATAATTTGGGTTATTTGGTCATGAGAAAAAAATGGAGGTTAATTTTTCAAAGTTGTATTTTTACTATGTCATTCATTCATTTATAAAGTTTCAAACTAAATGTTTAGTTTGAGGCATATTTATTTAAATATTTGGCTCCAAACCAAAGCCCAAAGCTAAATATTTAGCCTGCTAACATTTTTAGTTGTAGCTAGATATTTAGTTTGCAAAATATTCAACTCAGACCTAATTAAACATAAAGGTAAATATTTAGCTTTCCAACTAAAGTTTTAATTTGAAATTTAATATTTAGTTTGGAGGTAGATATTTAATTTGTAAATTAAATATTTAGCTCAAAACTAATTATTTAGTTTTATGCTAAATAATCACTTAGGTTTAAACCAAATGACCTCTAATTTCCTCTTACCAGTTAAATAACCAACTGTTTTGCTGTTAATTTTTCATGGTGTAACTTTACAGACAGAACCCATATTAGCATAACATGCTACATGCTAATCTGCACAGCAGGTCAAATGATTCAGGTTGCTAATGTGTCACTTGGTTCAATAAAACAGTTTTATGAGGCCACACTTCCTCGTGATCGTCTTGTTGGGGTAACTTTGTGTCATCTGCAGATATTTAGCATCGTTTCTCTGAGGAGGCATAAATCACACAACGCTCGTTTGGGTTTATTTAACGTCTGCAGCCTCTTTAAAGCCGTCTCCCATCTCAAAGAAACTTCCTGACTGAGCCGCCGCGCTCAAGGTGCCAGAAGCTCATTGTCTTTTCAGGAAATGCCAATAAAAAAACAAACTGAAGGCTGTGCTGTGCTATACTGTTTTAGTATGCAGATACACACAAGATAGCAACATTGTCTCGTTCGCCGACATATTAAAAAGAGAAACATTGATATGCAAATATAGATATATGTATATATAAGTATGTTCTTCACATCCAAGGAATAGAAACAAAACATTCAAACAGCAGTGTGGCGTCAATGAGACTATCAGAGTTAGATACAGTACGTACTACAGACGTCGTCCTCAATGGTTTAGTCGTCGTTTACGACAGTTTACCGAAGAGTCACTGGGGACTTCACGAACTCTTTGGAGAGTCGAATGAAAACGATTCACATAAATACAGAAAAACTTACAACACGTTGCCAAAACGCTTTGGCTTCACCACAGTTCGGATGAGTTTACTGCACAGACCAACACATTCCAACTCTGACAGAGCTGCAACGCTCAGAGATGATGCTTATATAAAAATACAGATCACAGTCGTGGTGAAAAGAGAGTACACCCTCCTTCCTTCAACTCTGTGGTTTTACATTAGCAGACACAACAACAGGCAACTTCAGCTTAGACACTGAAAAAACACAAAATTTTACCTGGTTTTTTAGTTTCTAGTTCACAATTAGCAGGAGCTAACAACATTAATGAGCGCTAACAGTGTTAGCTAGACATAACACCGTTAGCTCTGGCTAAAGGTGTTAGCTAGATCACCATTAGCACCACTGTGCTAACACCATTAACATTAACACCTGCTAAGGCTGTTGACAGTATTTAACACTATTAGAATTAGCTAACACTGTTAGCTAGAGTTAACAACATTAACAGCAGCTAACACCGCTAGCAGGAGTCAACACGATTGGCAGGAGCGAATGCCATTAGCTAGAGCTAACAATATTGGCTCTAGTTAAAAACTTAAAAGGATTTTACATGTTTGCCTGTTTGAAAGAAAGGCGTCAAAGTTGAGAATCTTTTTTGGTGGAAAAAACTAAAAACATTTTAATCTCAGTCATAAAAACAGATTTGAGTCACTTTTTGATCACGTTTGGTGTATTCAGCCCAGCTAAATGAGTAAATGTTTGTATTTGAGTAAATGTCGCTAAGATGTGAAATTAATGAAAATTTAATGCAATTAAAAGATGGATACTTTCTATCAGATGTTTTCCATTCTAAGATTTTGTCACAATTGTGCAATAATTAAAAACAAACCATATTTTGCCATTTTTTTGAATTGTAGTTGGGGGGGCCACACACAATCAGTAGAAGGGGCCACATGTGGCCCACGCGCCACACTTTGGACATCCCTGAATTAGACCAAAAAATACTTGGTAAGATTTTGTGTTTCTGTAGTGTAAGAAAGGAAAAAAACACATGCAAGACAGATCCTAAACTGTTTTAACTGAACCCTTCCACGTCACCATAAAGAAGCTTATCAGCACATAAATAACTTTAGAACCTGCTAAAGACCAGATCGGGTTCCTTAAACGTAAAGCTGCAGAATTAAATGAGGGTGTACTTTCTTTTCTTTTGTGACAAACAAAACAAAACATTTCCTAATGAGTCAAAGTATTTTCATTGCTGGGCTTCAGACACATGACCCGGATGAATTCAGATGGAGGTCAGGAAGTGGATTTCTCCAGTTCAAAACAAAGCAAAATGGACCACAGCAAGTAGCTAATGCCCTTAACAGGCTGGAACAGCCGAGATATCTCGAAAAAATAAGCGTATATTTAGGATATGATCCGTATTATCTCGGTAAAAAAGACTTCTCTTATAATGTTGAGGATTTACCTGCATCGAGGCGCTAACAACGAGCTAACCATGTTATTTTATGAGCTTGAATCTCCTGGTAAATAATTTATTTAGCTTCTGTAAACCCAAATTCATGCTGGATTTGTACGTTAATGTTGAGTCGCTGCTGGGTTCAGGTCCAATGTAGGTCAACAATTCGCTCCGATCTACAGAAACCCTGTGTTCGTGACTTGGCACTGAGCTAGCTGCTAACAACATTAGCGCTCTGAGGACAACCGCGCTAGGGCGAAAAAATAATCCATCTTACCTTACATATCAATGCTTGTCTTACTGTCCAATTAAAATTAATTAACTGTCCAATTAAACATCTGAAAGTACAATTTAATCGATGCGATTGTTACCTGTTGGAAAGTGGCGCTGCAAACTCTGGCATTGTTAGTTTCCACACCTCCTGTTTTTAGCGGTAGATCGTTGATCCACTTTTCATTTTTTCAGTAAGTTTTTTAAAATTAACTCCCTTGTGACCAACTACCTTCGAAACACAAAATAACGTTTATCTTTCTCTCTATTAGAACGGTTGGAACAACTGTACAGGATACAGACTTTAGACATTTTGATGTTGGATCAACAGAAACAAATGGGCTAAATTTACTTCCTGCCCTCCATCTGCATTGGATGACATCAGCGCTTCGTCATCTGAAACCCAGTAGTGAATCTGTGAGTCCTCACATGTGAATCAAAGATGGGAAGCGGAGACATTCGATGAACAAACAACTGGCGGCGGCTCTGTTGAAAGGTGAGAGCTTCACGCTCTCTAGCAGGCACAATGGAGAGGCGACGGCCATGTTGATAGGTCCGAGCGGCGGGCAGTGACAGGCGCCGCCCTACGGCTCCATGCCTCTGGATATACAGAAATACGGCCTAGACAAATCATGCAGGCATTCTCTGGCATGTTCACTCGGAAAACTCGCTGGATGTACAAAATTATTTACAGCAGCTGAAACGTTCCCAGCGTTACGGATCCGATGGAGTCCAGCGGAAAGCGCGGCGGCGTTGAGGGAGAAGTGCAATCTTCATCATCTTCAACCTTACAATGAAAACGTCTGATCTACACTCAAAAAACGAGCTATAGGAGATTGAATAAATCAAAAATATACTTTAAAATAATGATTATTCTCAGATGGAACAAATATTAAAAAATAGAGTTTGTGCATGTTTAATATTTCTTCTCTTTGGTGTGATTAAATCTGTAATTTTATCAAACTTTTCCATACTGCGTTTTCATTCTGTTTTCAAAGAAATACTAAAAACTATATATTTGTGCTGTAATAATGAATCCATACTGGCCTTAAAATAACATTTTTAACAAAAGAAGCTGTTCAGACACATACAGTTACCCCTACATGAAACGTTTTCTGCACATTTACCGAGTTCTCTGTTTATTCTGGGGCCATTTTTAAGACTAAACTGAAATATTTACTGCAAAAAAGCAATAAAATGTTTGCTGCTCTAAATGATGCTGAACCTTTCTGGTTGTTTACATTCCATTCACCATTTTAGAATTTTGGTCTTTTTCTTCACAATGGTCTTCAAAATTGTACAGAGCAAAATTGGAGCCATAATTAACAAAAAAACATAATTTTTAATTGGAAAAAAAAAGTTCGAAACTGAAAAATAATAGTTAAAACTGAAATTCTTTTAACAAAAAAAATTAAAAATTAGAAAAAAATTTTAGAACTTAAAAATATTTTTAAAAAAAAGCTGTTTGAAACTGAACAATTAATTTTAATTTGAAAAAAAAAATTAATTCCAAATTTCACATACGAAAAATAAAACAGTTACTGCAAAAAGAAACAGTGGCATTGAAGAGAAACGTCATGTTTACAAAGTGTCTGCACCGTTTTAGCTCCATAGTTTTAACTTTATTTGGTCTCAAATCGTTTTTTGCAGTTAAAAATAGTTTTCAGTTTTAGATTTTCTTTCCAATTTCAAAATAATTTTTCAGCTTCAAAATTTTTTATTTTCCATTAAAACTTTATGCCCCACATTTTAGCTCCATAGAAAGTATCTGCTTTATTTTAGTTTCATAGATTTTAACTTTTTTGTACAGTCTCAAATCTTTTTTCTTTCAATCTTTTTTCCTGTTAAAAACATTTGTTTTAGGTTTTAATTTTTTTTTTTGGCCCCAATTTAACTCCATAAAAGTTGCGCAATTCCAAATTACCATGAATTAGCTTATATACCCACACATTTTGAACCTGCTTTGAAAACCCATGTGCTTAAAGGACAAAATGGAGGTAGAATTTTGCAAATGGTCGAAACGACGCGGAGCCGATATTAAATCAAAGGGTGTACTTAGTTTCTCCCTCACAGCCTGTACATTTAACTCAACATTGTGGAAATTTTTATGCATTTTGCACTCCTGAGATAAAATTTACAGATCTTTAGACTTTGATAGAGGAGAACGTTTCCATAATTTCACTTTTCCAGCCAGACGTCAACAATCTGAAGCTTCAACCAGAAACGGCGTCGATCTTCGCTCAGTCCGAGGAAAGGGAATGTGACTTTTACTCCCGGTCATCGAGGCAGAATCCGGAATAAATACTGCGTCGTATCATGAGAAGCATACAACAGCGAATCACGGCCCACATAGAAAGAAAATAAAGGAGTGCATGTCTGGAAAAAAAATCTCAAACTTTGAAATTAATATCAGAAATTTTCTAGAAAAATTGTGGAAATTCTCTGAGCTACAAAAGTTGTAAATTTGAGAAAAACAAAAATTTTGAGATTAATTTCAGCAGTTTTCTATGAAAATCGTGTAAATTTCTGAGCTTGAAAAGTCGGCAATTTGAGAAAAAAAAATCTCACAAATTTTGAGATTAACCTGGAAATTTTCTGAGCTTGTAAAATTGAAAATTTTCGACTTTTTTGTTTCTTTGCAAATTTTAAACTTTTTGAGCTCAGGGAATTTTCTTATTTTTTCCAAAAAAATCTGACATTAGTCTCAAAATTTGAGTTTTTTTTTTCTTTTTCAGAAATGTATTGCCTTTTTCTGTCTGCAGCGGTCCTAATGCGTTGTCATAGAAACAAGATGATGGCGCAGCTTCGTTGGATTGTAATCTGTGCATCTCCAGTACTTGGACACAACAAACGGAGAGTTGGGTTTGGCACAGTTTGCGTTTTCTTACAGTGAAACCGAACGGCTTCTGTCCACATCGTGACGCCAAGACAATGATCCAGCAGTCACTAAGAATGGCTAGAATGTCAGAACCCGTCAACAGAGCGGAGGACGGAGAAGCGGCGCCGCGCTCACCTCGCCCAGACGAGCGAGCGTTTCCGTAGCCAGGCTGGATCCGCTCCTCGGCGCCGTTCCTGCGGGCGCAGCCGGACGTCAGGCGAAGGTGCTGTCCGACTTCAGGACGGAGACGTCCGTGTCGTGGAAGCTCTTCCCGTTCATGTGCTCCGTGTGGCCGTCGATGGAGTAGCAGCCCTGCACCTCGATGATGGAGGAGGCCGTGTAGGAGGCCGAGCGCAGGGCGTCCGAGTGGTTCCCGATGCTGCTGCCGAACTGGATGTGGTGCTGGTTCCAGTGCCGCCTCAGAACCGCCTGGACCTGAAAACGGTTTAGACCCAGAGTTTAAATGTTTTTATCAACGTGTCAAAAATGCAAAACCAAAGCCAGAAAACAATGTCAAATATATGATCTGTACTTGGTTCCAAATCACATCCTTTAACTAGGAAAACAACAAAGCTGCACGTTTATCCAGCCTGGAGGAGTTAACGCCAGGCTGGGTTTGGTTCTTCAGAAACAAAGAAAAATGATGGACATTTTAATGTCTAGAGAATCTTTCATTGTTTAATGATTTGATTTTGATTCAGAAACCCATTTTTCTCATCAAACAGTCTAGAGATCCTGTTTAAACGGCTGACCAGAGGAAAAGGCAGCGTAAACAAATGGAGCATTTATTTAAAACAAAACATAGTTCTCATGTGACATCACCAGGAATTTGTAGCTGGCAGCCATCTTGGTAGACATTCGTAACTGTCCGTTATAAATTTTGAAGTTGTTGAGCAATATGACCCAAAATACTAATTAAATCAACGACTTCACCGTCTTTCCTCTGGTTATCTCCATTGAAAATGTCGGCTCTGCTAGCGTTAGCCGCGGCTCGTGGTCTTCACCAAAAACAAAAGAGAAATCCTCCAACCACTAAAATCTGATTCTACTCCATTTTTGTTTACTTTTCAAAACAAACAACCTGCTGCTCATATTAAAGCTAGCAGCTAATCAGGGTCAGCTAATCGCTAACAGAGCTAATAGCTACGTAATAAAGGTAGGTGCTAGTTGCTGGTGAAGCAGGAAGTTGCCCTTGGTGTCTTCAAATGTTTTCGTGTTGTTTCCTTCAGCTGTTCTTGGTGCAGCGCCCCCACAGGCCAGCAGGGGAACAGGTTTTTCTAATGGTTCGCTGAAAATGTAACAAATGCTACAAAGTCTTCCAGACCATCGGGTTTTTGGGTCAGATTTCTGATTTGAGTTAATATGCTAAAGTACTTAGCTGAAGCTAAAGGTAGAGTTGCTGTAAGTTCTTACTTCTCCGTTGAAGAAGCAGAAGATGGTTGCCACAAGCAGACCCTGGAATGAGAAAAACATGCGTTAGGCTCTTTGTAAGGGAACAGTTCAAGCTGCTGAAAGTAGAAAGCATCAGGATTTGAGACAGATGCATTCTGGGAGGGAGGGATTCGCTCTTCCTATTGCAAGAGATATTTTCCTGCTGGGAGAAGCGATCAGATAATGCCTCATCAACATCCAACAGCTTTCAGATAATTCCCGCCTTCCTTCCTGCTGTTCTTCCCTGGGATACAACAAAAACAAACCTCTTAAAGGGGAAGCTGCCACCAACAGAGGCTTTTATTTTTGTCTGACATTGCAATTATGAAGTTATAATATTAGCAAAATAGGGACACAAAAATACCAGAAAAAAATAGTAAATTACTTGGAAAAAAGTTGTTTTAATGAGAACAAATCTTTGATAAAATTATTTTTAAATTAGGCTCGACTGTTTTAACATCCTGCTACTGATGATAATTTGATTTGTTGGCAGGTGAAGAATTTTTTAATTTGTAAAACTGATACCAAAGTGTAACGTCACAAGATGCTCAGCGTTTCTCATTTTGATTTCTTTTGTGAGGGATTTATAAAAAGTTACTTCCTAGTGTTACACTTCATTCTGGCCTCATTCTGACGTTTTTCTCAGATTCATTTTTGGAAAATTGTTTTCTCGTATCATTACGACTTTTTTCTTGTATTTTTACGAGTTTATTTTCATAATATATCTTTTTGTTGTAGTTTTCTCATATTATGATGTTATTCTCGTGTTTTTACTACAGTTTGACATTCTCACATTATTATGATTACCTCCATTATTCTCATATCAATACGAGTTTTTTTTCTCATAATAGGAATTTTTCTCACACAACTTTATTTTCATTTTATGACTTTTTCTTGTATCATTATGACTATTTTCAATATAACTTTTTGCCGTCCGACTATTCTCGTTTTATTTTGAGATGCTATAGTTTGACTTCGTGCGATTTCTCTCATTTTTATTATGGATTTTTTCTTGTATTATTACAAATTTATTCTCAAGACTTTTTGTCGTATGACTTTTTTCTCATATTTTGACTATTCTGTCATTACAACTTTACACGCGTGTTACGTAATGTTCTCGTATTATTGAGACTATTTTCAATAGCATGACTTTTTGTCATATTATTTTGACTTTATTCTTGTAGTTCTCAATTTTTTCTCGTCATATTGACTTTTTTTATTTTCATAATTATTATTTTTTCCTTAGTTTTGTCCTAATTCTCCTTTGTAGGAATAGACAGGAAACATCACTTTATTTAAGTGAAATAATAATAATAGTAATTATTATTATCCTATTTTATGACAGAAAAGAGATGAATGAGTTTTATTTAATAATAAATCAGATGAGTCTGGCCCGTCTCACCTGGTAGTGCATCAGTATGTGCATAATGTAGTCGTATATTTCGGAGGAGACGCGTCCTTCGGGTTTGTAGGGCAGCAGGACGAACTCGATCCCCAGCAGAGGAACCAGGATGAGCGTGGCTCTGACCGCCTTCATGTACAGACTGGACTCGGCCTGGTGCGTCACCTTCAGCTTGGTGATCAGAACCCGGACGATGTTCAGCAGAAAGAACAGGTTCACCTGGAGGAACACAAATACTCCTCATCAGGCTGCTGGCTGACTCTGCTGCTCGTTAGCAAAGCGCAGCTCTGTTTTCAGGTTAGGTGACCTACATGTGTTCGCTGTAGCCGGAAGGACAGAACAGAAACAAGTTCAGAGTGTTTTATAAAGTACTCCGTCTCTTTAAAACCTCGTTTTAGTGCCTATGGATTTAACTCTGCGCTGTCCAAACTGTCTGCTCCGAAGTTTAACGGGCCAAATCTTTATCGTTTCCCCCAATTACAAAAATATTTTAAAATATTGTGAATTATTTCTTTTACCTACACAACAATAAATAAAACATGTAATATTTTACTTTTATTATTATGTTACAATTTTTAAGTTTATAATATATTTTTTCCAGAAACAAAAATAAAAATTTTCTTCCACAAACTTTTCTGTTTTTGGCCAAATATAATGAATGGGTGTGACCAAGTTTGTTTTTGTTTTGAGTAAAATCTTGTTAAATGTTTGTGATATTACTTATCAGGAGATTAAAAAAGGCTAAAGAAAAAAATCTTTGTCTTGTACTTAACATCTTCCGTTTAAGAAGATTTAACCTTTCCATGGAAAATCCCATCCTAAAATATTACAAAAAGTGTCAGAGAGCCAAATTTGGGCCTCACAAAACTAACCCAGGGGCCAGAAATGGCCCATGCGCCGCACTTTAGGCACCCCTGGTTTAGATGGGATTACTTCCTCCCTGCATCCAAATTCCCAGATGTAAACAATAAGATAGTTTAGATCTGTGTGATGTTTTACTCAGAAAAACAAGCAGCAAAAGTTTCAGAGTTGAAAAATGAAATGGAACTGGAACTCGTCCCGTTGCTCTGATAGATTCCTACAAAACAGAACAAGCCTGGGAGGCCAGATGAATCGATTTCACAAGACAAACACAATTAACCCCCCTAAACACAGCAGAGGCCAGAACCAGAACCATTGTGCAACAGAAACCCGGAGCGGATCAGCCGACACGCTGACTTCATCTTACCAGCAGAGCTGCACATATGGGGCCGTGGATGATGTAGAGCAGCGACGTTTTGGAGCTGATCCAGCAGCTGCAGGAGCGAACAGAGGAGAAGTTTAGGCAACAACGTCCGGCACAAAAACAGACAGAACATTTTACTATCTGAGGCTCACTTATCGTTGTAGTAGTAGGTCCGAGCGATGGCGTGTATGGACGCAGGAATCAGAGGAAAGCCTAAAAAATAAAATTAAGCTTTAGTTGCTGTTATTCTGAAACTAACTAGTTACATTTACTAGAGCAACTTTCTTTCATTTTATTTTTATTTACTTGTCGGGTTTTTTCCACATCTGACAGTCCGGCGGACTCGGTTTAATTATGGACCAAAATTACAACATTTGTAACAGTTCGAGCTGCGGCGGTTCTCTAAACCAACTCAAGAACCGCTGAAGACACTGAACGCAACTTCCTTCGTACAAAAGAGAAACAACAATGGAGTACAGTCAGATTTTAGCGGTTGTAGGATTTCCCCACTGATTATTTACTGGTTTGGATGTCGCCTGTTAGCCGCTAACGCTAGCGTCGCTCCTGCAGCCGCCATTACTGCGAGTCACTGAGTCATGTCCGCAAAACCAGAAGCTTCCAACGCGGCCCGAGCAGGAACCTGAACTAAATGATCGTAGCGCCTCATTTCTTACTCGATTTCATTAAAATTAAATTATACGGCTTATATGGCCACGGCTTAAATTAAAGCCAAGAAAACTGCCGAGTGTAAAATACATATATAAATCAATAAACAGTTGGGTTTCTGTCAAGCTGAAAAACGGGACTAAGCAAATGTATCTTTTATATTGATCAGTAATTTAATTTTACATTTATCATTTATTTAAAAATTATAGCGGCTGCGCCACAGCAAAGAGAAAATAAACTGATAAACAAGGTGAAGAACAACTTTAAACCAGTTATATTCTGCTTGTCCTCACCCAGCTGACCCGTTGCCACGGCAACAGAGCAGCGCTGTTTATTTAATATATTACCCAGAATGCCCTGCGCTGTAGTCCACTTCCTGCTTTTGGAGCGGTCTCTGGTCTGCTTAGTGTTCATATCATTCTAACCCAAACCGAGGCAGAGTTTTTTTAGGACCGGAGTTTTTTGTTGTTTTTTGGTTAAATTACGAATTCGGATCTTCACAATAGACAAACAGACTGGAGTTTGAGTAAATCAATGGTGTAATTAAATCTTGAGTATTTTTACTGTGCTTTACTTTTTACTTTTACTCAAGTAATTTTATCATGAAATATTTCTACTCTTACTGGAGTAAAATGTATGTATTTTCTACCCACTGGATGAAAAACAAACATGTTTTAACCGAAAATCCACCAGACACAGACACACACCTGCAGTTTCTATTAACTTTTCACAAGTTTTGTTTTGAAAGAAACTGATTTGGAAAATTTTTCTTTTGCCTGATTTTTTTATTTTATTTTTGTTATTTATATGAATTACTGTCATTTCAGTCCCTAAAATGCCAAAATTTCCTCTATTTTGGATGGTCTGATGATGTCCATCCATCCATCCATCCATCCATCCATCCATCCATCCATCCATCCATCCATCCATCCATCCATCCATCCATCCATCCATCCATCCATTTT
>NW_006799986.1:831396-865923 GCF_000485575.1 Poecilia formosa | reverse complement strand
TCCATCCATCCATCCATCCATCCATCCATCCATCCATCCATCCATCCATGCATCCATCTTTTTTACACCCTTGTGAGTAGGCTTTTTACTAAACATTCTTTACTTTTATGTGAGTGATATTTTTGGGAGCTGTGCGCTGCTCTGGTGAGTTTTAGTGGATTTTTTCGCCACTTACCCCAGCCGAGCAGATAATACCACATGAGGTGCTGCTTCTCGGCGAACACGGCCACCACGATGAGCGTGTGAAGGTAAATCCCCTCACACAGCATCCAGAAGTAATTACAGCCAAACAGGTAAAGGTGGATAAACTGGGACACTTTACAGCTCATCTACAGAAACACGAAGCAGTAATGTAAAAACATCAGACATGATGGGTGCAGAAAAACATACCAGCAGTTTCTTTACTAAGTCACACATGTTAAAAACAGACAATAATCAGCTGTTACTCTGGTTGGAAAGGAAATAAAACATTCATAACTGAATGTTTAATGGAAAAGTATAACTGCCAAAGACTGGAAATAAATTCTGTTTCTCGTTTTAACTGGAAACTGTCTTGTTAAAATGAGAATTAGATGAGTTTTATATCACATAAAAACAAGAAACATTCTTATTTTAACAAGAAAGTTTCTTGTTTTAATGTTTTAACCAGACAAAACAAATATATAGTTAATTTTAGTTTAAAGAGATTAATTTTATGTCTTAATTGTTTCCAGGACTGTTTCATTAATCAAGTAATGCGCATTCAACATATTCAGCACAGTTAGGATGGTTTGTTTAGCTAGGATGCATAGCATTATTAGCATAGTTAGCATATCTGGAACAGTTAGCATGACTAATGCAGTTAGCATTGTAAACAGTTGAGGCAGTTAGCGTCAATGTTTAGTGTAACTAGGAAACCCAACACGGTTGATGCAGTTAGCATATTAAACGACATTAGCATGGTTAGCAGAGCTAGCATAGGAGAGCTGTCAGCAGTTAGAGTTGTGAACAGGGTTAATTTGGGAGATTTTGACTGCAGTCTGTGTAGTTCCTGAAATTCTTTCAGCTTTTTTGCAGTAGTTCAAACTGAAACACCAGAAATAAACTGGATGGATTTGAACCAAACAATGAACTTACTGGATTTCTTTGCACCAGCTCCCGGTTGTTAGCCACTGCAGTTAGCCAAATGATAGTGATGACAGAGTTCAGGACAAAAGAGAAGAAAAGGTTCTTGTGAAGAGTAATCCTCTGGCAACTCAGACTTCTGCAAGAAAAGCCAGATGTTTTCACCCACTCAGAAGAGAATCAATGAATAAAACCTAAACTTGGAGCAGGTTGGTGTTAGGAACTTACTTGAAATGGAAGAAAATAGCCAGTGAGATGAAGAGGGACACCAGGGAGAGTCCATGTCCAATGAGGGTCAAGTAGAAATGATTCATTGCGGTCTGGAAAGAAGCAGAAGACAAATTGGGTCAAAAAATCTCCATGAGGTGCAACTTCATAATTTCAAACACTTCCTTGTTCATCCCGCCAACAAGCCAAGGTGCAATCTGGAGGTGTGTGCACACTTCTCGTTCTGGGAGCCTTATTCCACAGTGGCTCATATTTACTGATTTTCTTTTTTTGTTACTTGGTGAAATCGTTTTGTTGTAACAGTTTTGGACGTTTTCACACCCGATAGTCAAGTAGACTCGGTTCAGTTGGACCCAAAACTTCATCATCTGTTCCATCTCCAGCTGCTGTGGTTCTCTGTCTTTCTGCTGTGAGTCAAACCAACTAAACCCTTTGAGAAACCTGTTCTCCTCCTGGCCTGTGGGGGCGCTGCACCAAGAACCACTGAAGGAAACGACATGAAAACCTCTGAAGACACTGAGAGCAACTTTCTTCTTCTCAAAACGTAAATATAAAATAAAGTGTTGTCAGATATTAACTGTTGGAGGATTTCTCTTTAGTATTTGGCTAAAGACCATGGGCCGTTTCTCCCATTAGCGCTAGGCTAGCACGTTTGTTTTGGTGGTATTTACCCAGAATTCCCTGCGCTGTGGTCCACCTCCTGACTATGGAGGGTCTCCAATCCGCTTGGCGTTTACATATACATACAAACCACTAAGAGTTCAGTTCAACAGAACCCAGACTGAAGTTTGTATCAGACCAGAGTTCGATTAGCGCTCAACTCACCAAACAAACCGAACTTTCTACACAAGTGAACTGGAGTTTGATCAAAGCGACTAAACACGGCTGGTGAACCTGCTGGAGGCCCGGCAGGGTTTCCTCAAATTTAAGATCCTTTTAAGAAGACTACAAACTAAATTTACAACCTGTACCCTGACAGATGCTAATACATCCTTGCTAGCTAGCTAGCAAAGTGTCAACTAAAAATAGTGGCATAATCGAGTTGTTACAGCGATGGCACTGAGAAACCACAGCTGATTAGATTGGACTTGGACAGCTGCACAGCTCCCTGATATTCTGTCAACAGAAATGTTTGGAAAAATACTCAGGCCGCTGAAGCCTGTGGGCGTCAGAGTAACGACGCCGGTCTGAACTGGGACAGAAATTACATGTATGTGAATTTAAACTCAGGATCTTTGAGTTTAAATTGCAGTTCTTGACGTTAGCGCTCATTCCTAATACATTACCAGCAGACGAGGCTTTCCACTGCCTTGTACTTGCAGTTTGTTTTTGTTTTTAATGTTTTTTTTTACATGTATTTTTAAATTTTGAACATGGAAATATTGTGAGCTACAAGCCACAATAATGTTGTTCTCTCTGAATTTGTGACCTGTTCAGCATCATTTTGTCATTCCTTTCCGGTAAAGTCACGCACCATGATTCCTTCGTTCGTGTGTTCGTTGCAGCGCGTGTAGTTGGTCCAGGTCCGGTTGCTCTCAGGATGAACAAACCACTGACCGCTGTCGGTGCAAATCTTTGTCACCATTTCTGAAAGACAAAAAACGTTTTAAAAAAAGCACGGTTTTTCCCGTTAAAAGAGAAGGATTACTTCCCACTGTCACCACACGATAAAGGAAACTGACAGAAATGTTTAGTTTGTTGTTTTCCTCACCAGAAGGATCAAAATCCTGGAAGTAGTCCGGGCAGTGCTGCTCCGACGTGACTCCGGCTTGAGTGTCATCCCAGCACAGCCATCCATCCCAGGTCCGATTACACATGGGCTCTAAAACCACAGAGATGCTTCAACGGGCGAGTTTTTAAAGTACAATCCACCAATCAGACATAAAATTATCACCTTTTGCAGCCAAAACAGCCAGCAGGACTTGACCTCCAAGATGTTAGCAGTAGATACGTTAAGAGTGACCTATTACACTTTCTTTGACAGGTGAAGATACGTCAATGGCCTACACAAAACATGTTCATTGCATTTTCTGCACAAAATTAAAATTTTAATCTGCTCAGTTTTGCCTAATTAGGTTTTTTTTAGGACCTCTTGTCCCTTTAAATCTAAATAAGCTGCTGCTGGCCACGCCCCCTCCAACTCAACGTTTACAATTATACAACCGTACATGTTTGAAAGGCATTAGTAGAGCCTCCTGCACAACCAACAAGAATACAGCAAGTGTTTTCTGGATAGTAAGTCAATAACTAATATCATTTCTTGTCTTTTCCAGCAGCCATTGTACAGCTGTAGAACCAGCTGACCAAACATGTTGGAGCTCTGCTTCAGTTGCTAGGTAAGGGGAAATCTGAAGGCTACCATGTCTGCCGTTTGCGTTGTCCTTCATGATCTTCTGGTAGCACTCGAACTGCGCCGTGACGATCTTGTTCCTGGTGATCCCAAATTCGTGGTAGACGTTGTTGGGATGCTGCTGCTGGCTTTCATTCACTTCCATGCTGGCCCTCACCAGGAACTGAAAATACAAGGTTACGAGCAAAACAAATAATCCACACAGTGTCAAAACTGAAGAGTCAGAAGCGTCTGACCGGACCAAACTCTGTTAGCCACTAGTTACTGATGACTGAGTGCAGCGGGAAGTCATTCTCTGGTCTTTAACAGGAAACTATTTTACAGCACTCAGTGGGTTGGACAACATTTAGCTGGAATGTCAAAGTTTAAAAACCCAGTGAAGATCCAACATGGAGAACTGTTGCATGATAGCCTGCATGCTAATGTTAGCTTGATAGTTACAATAGTATATAAGCACATTTTGATATGATAGCTAAATTTAACTTAAATGGAGTCAGTCTATGTTAGTTAATTTTCTTTGAAGTTGTTAGTGTTATTCTATGTTAGTTAGCGTGATAGCATATAAGCCAATGTTAGCTTAATAGGTAGAATTAGCCTTTTAACTATTTCTTGTTTATACATTGCTGTTGACAAACTAAATGGAGTTATTCTGTTTGTCAACATGCTAGTGATAGCCCGCATGCTAGCGATAGCCCACCAACCAGTGTTAGCTTGATACAGTAGCGTTTTAACCATTTTGTATACGAATACTAAGTTTAACATACAGAACTGAGTTAATCTGTGCTAGTTATTTTTATTTGCATAATACATATGCTAGTTAGAGCTAGTGTATTTTAGCATGGTGCCCCATTCAACCATGACACCAAGCTGACATTAGCTTAATTTGGAGAATTAGTCTGTTAGCTAATTTTTGCTTATGTGTTGCTGTTTCCATATTGAATAGTTATTCTATATTAGTCAACATGCTAGTGATAGACTAATATGCTAACATGAGTGGATAAAGCAGGATAACATCTAATTCCTAGACCATGTTTTATGTTGTCTTACTGTTTTTAGGTTGCACAGAAGAATGAGTGCGACCATCCAGCTCCATCTGAAGCCGTCTAATTTCCTCTCAGCCATGTCAGCTAACGATGATTCACCAGCTTCAGGTCTGAAACAGGAAACAACAAACAATTAAAACCCCTCAGAAAAGCTGCTTCACTGATCTTCTACCTAGACTAAACTTCAATTTATGTAACTTTAGCCAGGAGGAATACAAATGTCAAAAAATAAACAACGTAAATCAATATTTACATGATCAAAAACAAACAAAACATGTCATAATTGAAAAAAACAGGCACATTATATAAAACAGTGTAATCTGAGTAAACTGTTGGATAATAACTGCAGGCATCGTGTGGGTCACTCAAAATAAGAAGCTCCTGCAGCGAATTGGGTTGAGAAATCAAAGGGACACCAGGGAAGAAGAAACAACAACGAATGCTTCCTGAAAACAGCTCATATTTTTGGCCGGTCTGCTGCTTTTTAAAAAGCCACACATCATTAGCATTCAGTTGCCGAACCTGAACCGAGGCAGGTGCTGTAAATCATGCGTGTTTACGGCCTTCACTTCTAAAGGCTGAGCTCTGGAGGTTGGTTGGACCAACTGGGGCTCCAAGGCGAAACATCTACTTTACAGGCTAATCTGTGTAAATTCAACTAAATACGATCAGAAGCAGGAAAAAGCATCAAGCTAATGTAAAGCTAACACATAAATGCAGGCTACTGAGAGACAAACTACAGGGGACTCATAATAAATATTCAGACAAAAGCTAACAGCTAATCAAGTAAAGCTAGCAGCTTAACAGAGAGAAGTTAACAGAAAATCATAGTCAAGCTAGCAGCTAATCAGAGACAAGCTAATAGATGTTCAGAGTCAAGGGGAAACAATTTCCTCAATCTGAAAAAATAATAAAAACTTTAATAGCAATGTAAGCAAATCCAATGATAAACATTTGAACACTTTTAAATCACAGGGTATTAGCTCTCACACTCTGCAAACAGAAACAAAATGGTGGAAAATCTGCACCCTGAGCCCATATCAAAGACAAAAGAGAAATCCTCTAACTGATGAAATGTGACTCCAGTTTTGTTTGCATTTTGTGAAGTAGGAAGTTGCACTCGGTCTTCTTTGGAGGATTTTGTGCCATTTGCTTCAATGGCTTTCAGTGCAGCGCCCCCACAGGCAGGGAGGTGAAAGAGAAAGAAAATCACAGTGTAACAAATGTTGCAACTTTGGTCCCCAATCAAACTGAGTCTATCTGGAGTGAAAACTCTAATGAACAGTGAGTTATAGGTGAACCTGAAACTGAATAAAATATGCAATTACTGCAACTTTTTTTCTCCAACAATACGGCATAAACATATGAACCTCCTGAAGAGCAGAGAGGACTACTTTGCTGATATCGTTCGGTGCTAGCTGTTGCTATCTTAACACAGTGACCTGATGAACATCTGCTGCTGGGTTTTATGAGCGAGGCCTTGTTCACTCACTCACCATATCGTGTTCAGCGTATGGAGGGGCCAAGCATGGATGTGACGGCCGCCAGCTGGTTTTCATTTCAAACGACGATGCTGCTCCTCTATCTGCTGCTACATCCCCACATAACAACAGTTTCTACTGAAACCAACAACACAAGCCAACGAGAGATTCCTCAACCTATAATTCTTGGCAGCAAGCAACCTCCAATTTGCATTGTTTGGGTAACAAATCAAAATTCTCTGGCTGCAGCAGGGCGAATGCAGAGGAATAAACGCGAAGGCGAGCGGGGGGTCATTAGTCCAACAATGCACCGCAGATGGATCTGACCTCCAGGTCGCTGCGCGGCGTTACAAGAGCCTTTCTCCAGCAGGGAGGGAGGGACAGAGGCTGAACAGCATAGCTGTGATCTGCAAATTGGAAACAGCCATTAGAAGGTCAGCTGCTCCGTCATGCATGAATGGAAATACACAACGAAAATGTTCACAAACACACGGCGGCGCCCGCCCTGCCAAGATCCCCAGCTGTTTCTTGGCCAATCTTGGTTTGAGTCCCGTCTAGCGGACGTCAAGAGAAGGCTTTCCCAACGCAAACGCTGCGGATCGGTTCTTCTAATTGGCCTAACGTCAATTTATTTAATAAAATTAGATCCATTTTTCAAAACAGTCATTTTCTCATCCAGCTCAGTTTCATTTTCTGTTGGTCAAACCAGTCAGGATGAGCCGGAGTCTCTGGTGGCTCCATGAACAGAAACGTCTGCTTTCCGTCACAGTTAAACTAGAAAGTGTTTCATTTTTAAAAATATGCATTTTCTTATGTTCAACCCCACTGAACATGAACTTTGAACATTTATTTTAATTTTGTTAAAGAGTAAAGCTAAGTTAAGCAGAGCTTAGCTAACAGCTACTGAGAAGCTGCTACAACTCATAGTAAAACTAGCGGCTGATTAAAGTTGCTAACTACTTGCTAATTAGAAGCTACAAGATACAAGCGTAGCTGTTAGCTGCTACTCATAGTAAAACTAGCAGCTAATCAGAGTCCAGCGAGTGGCCAGTAGGCGTCAAAATATCAGAAGACAAGCTAACTGCTCCACTGCTAAGCTGGGTGCTTGTTGCTCGCGAAATAGGAAGTTGTGCTCAGTGTCTTAAGAGGTCTTTGTGTCGTTTCCTTCAGTGGTTCTTGGTCCAGCGCCCCCACAGGACAGGAGGGGAACAACAGCTGAACAGGGGAACAACAGCTGATTGACCAAAATCGAATCAGGTCTCCCGGACTGTGAGGTGTGTAAACCCTCTAAAAGTAATTTAAATAGTCGGCCTTACATATGTTAATCACAGGTCTTAAATATTATCGTTTCAGGGCTATTAATCTGGTATATTCTGGTATTTGTGGTGTTTGTTGTTGTTGTGGGACGTTTGTGAAATGTACAAACATCTTCGTTGCGTTCTGTAACTCGAGGCGGTTGAAGCTACTGTTCAGTAGCTGCTAACATGCTAGCTAGCCACATAAATTAGCAGCTACTTCTATATTTATATTCACTAGATCCATAGTTTTTCAGTCTTAAATTTGATTCAGTGTTGCATTAAAAAGGTGTTAAATTTGACTTGCTGAAACCTGCTGCCACCACGGTGGTGAGTTCAGGGTACGATGTTTGTTTTCCTCCACGTAGTGTTTGGTCTCATCTGAGCAGAACATCTTTGTTTTATTCCACTATGTCATAGTTTTTATTCTCTAGCCGCAGCTGAAAGCTGAAAGTCTGACCTCCACTGAAGAACAACAACATTGATCTGCGCGAGCCGCGTGAACTGTGGGTGGCCCGTTTTATCTGGAGTCCCTCGGAGAGTTTCACCTGGGTGGGTAGCCGTGTACACTAGACACAGGAGATGACATCACCCATGACGTCTGCTCGCATGCACAGCGTTATCCAAGGCCTGTTCAACATCTGCCGTCTTCTCACCTGCTGCCAGATCCCTGCCGTCCTTATCGGTGTCCCACTATCACTAGCTAGCAGCTGCAAAGCTAGCAGCTGCAAAGCTAACAGCTGCAAAGCTAGCAGCTGCAAAGCTAGCAGCTGCAAAGCTAGCAGCTTCTCCCACAGGAGGCAACCAGGAAGTCTCTGGATGGCGAAAGGAATCCAAGTTCTGCCTATTTCCATAGAGCTTACAGTGTTATTGATTTAACTTTATGAATACAGATGTCACTGAGGGTAAGGGGACAATTAATTAAAAAAGCATAATAATATCACGACAACTTCCATTTGGTCCCAGTAGAAAAAAATACAGAAAAAGTGTTTGGTCATACTAACAAGGCTCAAGCTAACAGCTACTAAAAGACAAATTACTCATTGCAAAGCTAGCAGCTAATCAGAGTCAAGCTAGCAGCTAATCAGAGTCAAGCTAATATCTATAAAGAGATTAACAGCAACCCAAAGTAAAGTTAATCAGTCAAGCTAATAAAAAGACTACAGTCTATTTATACTAAAGCTAGCAGCTAACAGCTACTCATGGATATGCTAATTTTTGCGACTTTATCCTCATTATTTCAACTTTATTCCAGCAATATCATAACTTCTCACATTATTATCGTATTATTTCGACTTTACTCTTGTAAAGTCGAATTGCCGCCAATTCTTTGTCTTACATATAAAGTGGAATTTACGAGATAAAATATGTTTGTTTAACCAACAGAGGCAGTCAGTTTTTACAGTGCACCCATCACTCAGCTGTTAAACTGCTAATGGCTGACTATGGGCTCTACTGGAGCAGACAGCCTGACTAACTGACCAGCTTCAGGAGAGAGCAGAACTCTAAAAAATGTAATCCTGCATTTATCAGGCATTTAGTCTGAATTTCTGCCTCAGTTTCAACATCTGAATTATATCAGCAACAGAAGGAAAAACAATTAAATCACTTGTAGCTAAAATGTTTCATTTGCTGAGCTTTAGATGCTGCAGCAACTCGTTTTGTTTTTCACAAACCAACAAAGTGTAAATGTGTTTCTGCTGTCTGGAAGGAAGGAAGATGTTCCTGTCTGCTGATCTTCTTTCTGCTCCGGCCTGTAAACATGGATTCGATGGAAACTCCCTCCGTCTGTCCGTATGAGGCCGTGTCTGATCAGGCCGGTCCTCTGAGAGCACGTTTCCCATAAGTCCACATTCCTTCAGTTTACGGTCAAAAGCTGCAGTGCAGCATCTCAGTGGATGGAGCGAGACCAGGGCATGGGAGACGACCGACGGGGCAGCGACCGACGGCTGGGAAGCAGAATCCGGAAAAATACGGTCATTCTGTGGGAAAAAGCGACAAGAACCCGATTCTCCCAAACACACGCAGCCGAGGGAGGCGATTGTTTTCCAGCTTTAACGGCAGACAATAAAAAGATACCAGAGTGTTCAAGTCATCAGACCCACACCCTGCGCAGCGTGCCAGCGACCCGAGGGCCGCACATGGATCCGCTTACTGCAGAGACCCGATCCAACACGGGATCCGCTTACCGCAGAGACCCGATCCAACACGGGATCCGCTTACCGCAGAGACCCGATCCAACACGGGATCCGCTTACCGCAGAGACCCAATCCAACACGGGATCCGCTTACTGCAGAGACCCGATCCGACGCAGAGACCCGATCCGACAAGGGATCCGCTTACCGCAGAGACCCGATCCCACATGGATCCGCTTACCGCAGAGACCCGATCCAACACGGGATCCGCTTACTGCAGAGACCCGATCCGACGCAGAGACCCGATCCCACATGGATCTGCTTACCGCAGAGACCCGATCCAACACGGGATCCGCTTACTTCAGAGACCCGATCCAACGCAGAGACCCGATCCAACACGGGATCTGCTTACCTGAGAGACCTGATCCAACACAGAGACCCGATCCGACACAGGATCCGCTTACCACAGAGACCCGATCCGACAAGGGATCCGGTTACTGCACAGACCCAATCCGATGCAGAGACCCGATCCGACATGGGATCTGTTTACCGCAGAGACCCGATCCAACACGGGATCCGGTTACTAATAGAACATTTCTATTACTCTCAGATTTTTGGAGGAATTTGCCTCTTGTTTTCTACAATAACCCCAAAATGTTGTAGCAGATTTAATGTTTGCTGCACTAAAAGAAAATCATCTAGTTTTCAGTTTCTTTTAAACTTTATTTCCAGTAACCAGAACAGGATTTTGGTGACTTTGATTCAAAACATTTGTTATATTTAGCCGAGTTTAATAAAAAAATAAAAGCTGATTTTGCAGCAGCAAAGTAAAAGTTTCTCCAAATTTTTCCCCTGATTACAGATTAAAATTCTCCTTCTGGATCTTTGAGTTGCAGCTGGGGGCCGCACCAATCAGTCCAAGGGCCACAAAAGGCCCCTGTGCCGCACTTTGGACATTGCTGCTCCTGATGTTCACTGGGTCCCTGAAGCTGCAGAGACAGACGACCGGAGGAAGAAACAGGAATCCCAGAACGATATGAATATTGGAAGAACCTGTCACTGTGAATTTGGTCCGGTGGACCGGGTCAGAACCGCCTCGGTCCGTTTTCACTCCAAGCTCAGATTAAATGTTGATGAGCAGGAAGGCAGAAGGAAACACGGTGCTGAACTTCTCCTCACGATTTCAATCTTTAATGTTTTCCAGCACCAAACATTATAATTCCAGCTGCATCAAAGTGGGTTTTATGACAAGATGGCTGCAGTTTAAATGGTAATTCTGATTACAAACTTGAAATTTGAAAATTTGTTTAAACTTTGAGTGAAAATAAAGGAGTTATGAATGAATTAACTGCTAATTTGGATTTGGGCTAAAAATGAGCTGCGCTAACACAAAAGCACTAATCATAAACGTTAACTACGCTAATGCTAAAGTGCTACACCAACACGGTATGGAGTGGTAGCTAATGCTATAGTGCTAACTTTGCTACCTATTATATCTTCCACTGGTGGGCAACACTAGCTAAAAAGTTAGCGGGGCTAACCTGAAAGCACAAATCATAAACATTGGTTCCCCTACTACTAAAGCGCTACAAGGTACTTAGCATAAGCTAATGCTAAAGTGGAGCTGCTACAAAACAGATTTCATGTCCTTCAAAGTAAGAGCATGAATATAAACTGTAACTATTTAAAAAATTCTTAAGTCGAATTCTCCCCAACATGTATTTAGGGGAAGCTAACTGTGCTAAACATTGTCAAAGTTAGCATAAGCGCTAAAGGAAAACTGTGTTGTGCAAACATGCTAACAGGTCAATGCTGTACCATGTCCTGAATGAATCCATCAGCTGTTAGCTAGCTCTGCTGATCCTGCTCTTTTGCTTTAGCTGCTCCTCTTTCCGTCTTTGTCTGGATTAGAAACTCGGGCTGAGAGACGCTGGTGAAGGTTTGAGCTTCCTCCTTCCCTCTGGCGTTTGAAACGACAGAGAAAGTCCAGTTGGCTTATTGAAGCATCATGCTGTCTCCTCTCAGCTACTGGCAGTCCCAGTGAAAATACAAAACCACAAGGCAACTGGTGGAGGTCAAAGGTGCTCAGAGTTATGACTAGCAGAGGAACATCGTTCCCAGCTGGATGAGTAAATTAGGGCTGGACTCGTTTGTATTAAAGTGAAACATAAACAACATAACTCATCTGTCCGGTGGACTCAGTGGACCTCAGAGGTTCCCAATAGGCTCCCGGCGTTTCACACAAACACTCTGACATCCAGTAGCTTAATCTGACTGGAAGATCCATGAGACTCATAAGGGAAAAAATGATTAATTAACCAGCTAACTATTTAGTTGGCAAGCTAAAAAAAAAGAAAAAAAGCTATTAAGCTAGCAAGTGAAATATTTAGTTTGTACATATTTAGCTATTTAGCTGCATGCTACATAATTATGCAGTTATTCCAGAGCTAAATATTTAGCTAGCAAGCTAAATATACAGCTACAAATATTTGGATCAAATTTAGCTAAATATTTAGTTGACTCTAATCTAGATAATGATTGCATTTGTAAAGAAAACATTTAGCTTCAATCCAAATATTTGGTCTGGAGCTAATTGTTAAGTTTGTATTTGAATTGTCCAAATATCAGATTTAAATCTGGATCTCAGAGATAATCTGGATTATGAAGCTGCTGTTTGAGGTGTTGACTGAAGCTGGAAAACAGGACGGTTGTCCTGACGTTACAACAGGGTCTTCCCAGAAAGATGACCCTCTGCGCTGCGCAAAGGAAAAAATAGCACAAATACTGAGTTAAAAATATCCAGGTCAAAAATAAAACCGCGTTCTGCAGGTGCAGAGCGGATTCAGCGGTTCGAACTGGTGGAGAAAATCCAGATCAGCTCTGAAATATTCCAACAAGGCTCCATTTTCACTCCTTCATAACTCTGTCAGCAGCTGAACCCGGTCAGCTGCCATCGCCCCGATTCCCTTCGGATAACGCAGGGACAAAAATAACTCTGGACAAACCGGCCGACAGGATATCCGACTGAGAGTCCGAGACACTGCAAAAACAAAACCGTAGAAATTACAGCGGCTAATAAAGGCTGTGATGTTGGAGGACAGAGGGGAGGATCTGCTTCACCAGGTTCAGGGATCTGTCAAAGGCGTCCACAAAGACAAAAGTGGGAAAATTCTCAAACTGCTCAACATTTTCATGAATTTCTTTTTATCATCAGAAGAATTTTGATTCATTGTGACGACATGTTAACATTCCCCAAAGCTAAAGCTAAGGTTTTACTATTTACCTCAGAGAGCAATAACCAGAGGTTAATAGGCTCCGCTAATAAGCTAATTTTGCTCATAGGGAAGCTAATTTTTCATTTAGCGCTTTAGCTAATTATGACAACGTTACTTCCAGTGGTGGGCACGTTTAATTGATTTTCACTGAAGTGTGTAAATAAATAAGTCTTAAACGCACCAGCTTTTACTCCGTGCAGCATTTCTCCATTAATGATTTATTCATTTTTTCCTTATTAATATTCTGAAGTGGGAATATTTCCTCTGATCTTCTCAAACAGAAAAAGCTTCAGATCTGCAGAACAGAAGCCAGATGTCGTCTTTTAATCGCAGCTCATGAGTCCATCGATTAACTCAACAGGTGAAGATTCGTTTACTGTAATGTTCACTGATGAATTATGATTCAAGCCAAAAGAAAGACAAAAAAACAAAAAAAATGGGAACAACGACGGCACTGTTTAGACAAACAGGCTGGTTATAAATCAGATCGATGAAACAACGTCTGGAAAATACAACAATCTGCACCAATAATCTGCCTTCAGTTCTGAGTTTCAGTAGAAAAACGAGACAGAAATAAATTATTTCTAGGCTTAAAGAACCAGATATGGAGTCACTTTGGTGGAAAAACTAATTTAAAACCTCGTGGTTCAAATGAGAATTAAAAATTTTAATAATTTACCTAAAAAAGGAAAAATACTTAAATGTAAAACCTAAGGTGTGCTGCACTGCAAAAACACAAGATGTTAAGAGTATTTTTGGTCTAGTTTCTAGTGATTAGAGAAAATAATTAAACTGGAAAACTAGCAGTTAGCGGCAAGCAGCTAGCATCGCTTCAACACATTCAAATGGGCCTCGATCAAAACTTTTCCACTGGAATCAAATGTTAACGCATGGTTTTAAAGTAATTTGATCTTTTTATGAAAAACTGATTATCTGCAGCCATTTTGCAGCTTCATGAACTTCAGAATAATAATAATTTCACAGCTGACCAAGCTAGCAGGACAAACGCAGCCATTAGCTAACAGCCAGCGTCAGACTGAAAACGCTGCAACATAAACCTTCAAGCTTCCTACTGAAATTCCCCAGAGACGGTAAAAACACTCAGACTCAGCTGTTTGAAGATAAAAACAGAATTATCTTCAAAGTGTTCCCTGAACCCAGAACCAGGACGACGTCAACCACATCAGAACCAGAACCGGGTCAGCGGGAACCAGCCTTTATTCTTTATTATGCATGAGAGGAATAAAACATTTCAAAAGGTTTCACATCCGTGAAACTGAATCCAGAGCCGACCGCAGGCCATGAGGCAGATGATACACGATAACTTCTCTATGAGGTCAGCGGAGAGACGGAGCAGGAAGCAGCACAAAATGCAACATGGAAAATATTTTAACTTTAAGCAAAACCAGAAACTAAAGGGACATTTCGGCCTTTCTTAGAAAATATATAATTTAAAAATGTTACTTCATTGTTTAGCTAAAGAGTTGACTAGACCTTTCCATGATATTTTCTTACTTTTATTCAATATTAAATTATTATTATTCTAGCATAAATGCTAACTCTTACTTTCTGATTTCAGTCGGCCATTTAGATTTTTTGCAGATGCGTTCCCTCAGAACAGCTGCTGAACGCGTCTCTTTGCTCTTAGAAACTTTTCTATTTTGTGCTTCCGAAATATGCTAGCTAAGCTAGCTATGCTAGTTATGATAGCTATGATAGCTTTGCTAACTATGATAGCTATGACAGCTATGATATCTTCGCTAGTTATGATAGCTTCGCTAGCTATGATAGCTTTGCTAGCTATGAGCTATGATAGCTTCGCTAGCTATGATAGCTATGATAGCTTCGCTAGCTATGATAGCTATGATAGCTATGATAACTTTGCTAGTTATGATAGCTTCGCTAGCTATGATAGCTTGATAAATTGACTGACAGCCAAACAAAATATGGGAAAATTACTTTAAAATAATTCCAATAAATTATTTTAAAGTACATTTTATAATTATTGACAAGAAATATTAGATATAATACAAAAATTTGAATTAAAAACCGTACAATTTTAAAAATATATTAATATTTTTATTTTTGTTTTTTTTGGAGTAGATTTGGTTAAAGTGTTCATATCCTTTATGTACATTTGATTGTAATTTATTTTATTAAACAGTGAATCATCAGTGTTTATGAGGAACAACAGACACCAGAAAACAACTTTCTTTCACAAAAACCTAAAATAAATTTTAGAATAAAGATTAGTATGTTTTTTATGTTTTCCTGCTGTAAAGCACTTTGAACTGCCGTGTTGCTGAAAATGTGCTGCACAAATAAACTTAATTTATCGACTGAAATACCAAAGATTTCCCCTAAAAGTACTTCTGACTGCGTATTTTAATATTCAAACACCAAATACACTTAAAAACGCATCAATACAAACGTCTTAGCTCAACCGCAGGAACTAGCATCTACAGTTTCCTGTATCTCAGCTTTCAGCCAATCAGTGCCAGGGAAGGTAAATGGAGCTTCTTGATTGGCTGTTTTCTAAACAGTTTGTAGATCAACTTCTCATTTTCTCTTAAAAACTCTGCAGCCCGTCGGGTTTTCTGTGAATAATTTGTAGGATCATGATCTTTAGCGCGTCGCTGCGTTTTCCACCATTCGGAGAATCTGATATTTTATCAAATTAAAGATCAAAGGATCAAATAAACCGTGTTTCAAAACAAACATGGATCTGACGAATACAAAACACCGTTTTTTTTTACAGTGTAAACAAGGAAGTGCTCAGCAGCAGCCATGTTTAAATGTCGTTGAATTTCTTCTTTAGCGATTAGCGGCGGCGGCTGTCGGTTGCTATGGTTACGGCGCCTTTCTGCTCGCCGTAGTTTTAAAAACCTAAACAGTCCTCAGTAACCAAAATTAGTACAATTACTAAATAAACCAAAACAACGAAGCCCTGATGATAAAACGATGCAGCAGCTTGATAACTATTGATATTAATTAATATAACTAATTAGTTAATATCATTATTAATCAGCAGTTTTTCATTAAAATACTGAGTTTTCACATGTTTTCGGTTTATTTGCACCAGTTTTCTTCCTGCTGATTTTATTCTACATCCATTAAAATCTACTTTTGAAGCAGCAAAGGCGGATTAACCTAGATTATTTCAGGAAAGTGAAGCTTTCCTGAAATACTGACCAGTAAAAGCTCAAATTTATCGCCTGCATGCGATCAAAGATGGCAGATATTTAGGAAACATGGCCGCCGCCATCAGGCCCCGTTTACCAGCCGCTTTGTCAACATATAAAACATCAGCCACACTCTGGGGGTTACGGGTCACGGATTATAAAAATCTAGGAAGCATCGGCTCCAGATTATCGGCTGGAGTCTGAAAAAATACTCCATGAAAACTAAGAGCAATAATCTGGATTATTTAGTTTCTTATAAGAGAATAAAACTCATATTTTCTGTATGTTCATTTATTTAGAAACTATTTAACTACTAAAAATGTGGACAGATTTAAATATTTAGCTTCTAACATATTTAGTTAAGCTAAATATTTTGTTTCATAACTAAATATTATCTCATGAACAACATCTTTAGCTTGGAGTTAAATATTTAGCTTTTGAACTAAATATTTAAGGCAGAAGCTAATTTTTTCCTAAATTTTTGTTTGGATTTTAATATTTAGCTCTGAGCAAAATATTTATAAATTAAAACATTTATTTATGTGAATATTTAATTCCAAATTAAAATCTTAGCTCAGATGTAAATATTTAGTTTATGAACTAAACCTTTAGCTTTCTAACCTTTTTATTTTGGAACATTTGTGGTGAAAACCTGGTTTATTTCTCAGATTTAACAGGATAAATCATTTCTGTTGGTTTTTACTCCTCATCTTTAATCTGTTGGGTTTTTCAGCGGTTCTGACATCCGGACCAGAACCAGACCGCAGGTCCAGTTCAACCAGAACCTTCACCATATCATCATCATCATCATCATCATCATCATCATTTGCTCCTCTTCATCACCCAGCCAGCAGGTCCGGCTCTGGATGGTCCGGTTCGGTCTTATGTAACCGGACCAGCGGTCGGCTGATGGCCGGACCGGGAGGTTCTGGACGCGCTCGGTCGGGTTCGGCGGTTCTGCTGACTCAGCACCAGCAGACAATCAATGGAAGGTTTTAGAAAATCGGAGCTTCAATCCGCGGATTTTCTCCTGACTGCAGAACCAGAACCAGGACGGATCCAGGTCCAGAATAAAAGCCCGAACCTTTTTCTGTTCGTATCAGCAGAACTGGAGGTCCAAACGGACTGGTACCGCCGCCAGCAAGGGATCAAACCCCAACAAAGCCCGACCCGTTCCAGCTTCCTTACCGGTCACGGCTATTCCGCAGCGGTTCGGATCCGATCACGCTCCTCCGGTCCGGTCCGGTTCGGCTCGGTTCGGATCTGCGGCGGCTCTGCGCGCAGCTCCGGCGGCTTCAGCTTGACGTTGGAAGTCAGCCCACTGCTTCCTGTTACATCACCGTGGAGTGGAGTGGAGCCCAGCGGAGCGGCTCCCACCCACCCGGCCGCCGGCCGCCCACTCCCACGCTGCGCGGCGGGCGGGCGGGTCGCTGCTGGGCGGACTCTAACCCGCAACAACTGCGGTTCCTCCACCAGTGTGCGCAAATCTTTGTCCACATGTAACAATGCGCTGTTTCCATTAAATCATAAATGGTTGCGCTTTTATCAACTAGGAACTGCGCAAATCGAAATGACGCAAATAAATTCGCTTAATGGAAACGTGACAATAAAAAAAAAGAAAAACACGTTTTTTATATCAAAAGGTTCAGGTGGTTTTTTTTCTTCAGCCATATAGAAATGGACGTATTTCGTTAAGACGTCTTTCTATCACAGGAGTCACGTGATCAACACCCGGATGTTACTCCTGGCCGAAACCTTGAAGAAGGCGACAGGAAGTAGTCTTCTTCGTGGATTGTAGTTTTAGATGAGGTGCAGCTGATTCACAGCAGATCCATCCTTTGCTACAAAAGATCAAATGTTGATTTTAGGCAATAAAATGTTTATTTTCTTATTTTAAAAATTAATTTAATTATCTGCATTTTCAATGAGTTTCTGAAACTGTATTAAGGTTCAATGCAATAACTGAATAATTTTTATCCAGTATATCATCAAAATATTCAATTACTAAAGTAATCCACATATCTACATATTGATCAACTGTTCTGCAGGTTTTCTATGTATTTAATGGAGTTTTCACTCATTTTAAACCAGTTTTATCTCCTGACTTTATCAATACTTCATAATCAATCCATAAAAATCTGTAGGAAAAAAGAGAAATGAGTCTTAAAGTAAAGACAGGAGCAGCAGGGATCTCAAAACGTCTAGATAAATATTAAAAAATACATTAAATATGGAAAAAGGCCTTGAAGTAAATCATAATTATACTAAATGCAGTTTCTAAAGTACTTTACGCTGGAGATGGTTGAAAAAGCAGCATCCAGATGTTTCATGCATTCGATGGAAATGATAGTAACAGATGTTGATTTTTACTCCATAAAGTCATTAATAAACTCTTATTAATTGTTTTATGTCTTATTTATTAGACACACAGAGGAAGATGATCCTCCGGATCACGTTAGCAACAAAACACTGAGAAACAAAACGCTTTATCTCAACAGGAAGATGAGAAATGGCTCTTAGTTCGCTGAATGTTTTCCAGTCTGGCGGCTCTGAATGGAGCATTTAATGCAACGGCGCCCCCTGGTGTTCACTCCGCTGCGGTGACGGATAATAATGACTAAAAAAAGAGTTTCTGGGGTTCGTTTAATCAATAAATGAATCAATTTACAGCGATCAGTAACTGCAGACACAAACAGCTGATATCCAGAGACCGAAATATGAAGCAGAGGAAAATATTTCAACAAATAAAAGAACAAAATCTGCAGCTTAAAAGCTTCATACCAACAAAACAATCCACAAAAACTCAAACAGGATGAATAATTCATGCAAAATGAAGGCAGAACCGGAATGTTTTCCTATACAGATTTAATATTCATCAGCATAAATAAGCAAAAAAAAAGTTTTCTTCAGGATTTTTACAGATTATTACAACTTTGTGTAATAAAGTTGAATCGGTTCAGCTTTTTTCTTAAACATAAAACAAAATATTTTTAACTCTTTTTGGTTGCAGCTGAATGTTTTCACAATTTAGAGCAAAGATACCATAAATAAAACTTCAACTGTTTTAAATCTCTTTATGTTATTCTAGTTTTTTATAGAAACTTTAATATTATTGCAGATAAAAACGAGAAGAGTCAAATGAGCAGGCTTTAAATATTTCCCATCAGTCTTTGCTGTTTCCACACTCTTATGGCATTCTGGGTCTTTATTTAACCAATTCAGAAACTTATTTTACTTTACGATTTTAGACTTTTAGGGCCGATACTGAAAACTCGAAGTTTAGAAATAAAAAAAGAAATGTGTTAATGTCACATCAGATCAGAAGGAAGTTTATGTTTCTATTTTGCTTCTGTGCTAAAGTTTTAAACCGCCTCTTGTTTCCTGAAACAATCTGAGGAGTGACTCAAGACTTGTGCACAGAATTGTCATCATAATGAATCAAAAATAAACAGCTCACTATTAAAAAAAGAGATTTTCTGAAGAAACAGAGTAGAAGCTATAATACAGAGATAAATACATGTATGGAAGAGGAGCGGCGTCCCGCAGGGCGCGGCGTTCAGTCCCCGCGGTTCACGATGCTGTTGATGTTTTTCTTCCTTATTCGGATCATCCCATTCCTGGAGCCTGAAACAGAACCAAGCCGTGAAGATGAGGAGCAGCGCGGCGGCGGCAGCGTGCTTCGTCTCTGTGTGTTTGGAGTCTTTACCCTTATGGCCTTTGATGCATTTGTGGTAGCAATGTTTGCGGCTCAGGAAGTTGTTCTGGTTCCCGCCGCAGCCGCTGTAGGTGAACGACTGGCAGCGCTTGGTTGCCGGGTTGAAGGCGAACCGCTTGACGGCGTCGCTGCAGCTGCCGTGATCGATGGGGCTGAAGCAGATCTCTGAGGCGCTGAAGTCTGGAAAACAGGCAGACAGTCAGAGGAACGGCGCCTCCACTGGCAGCAGCATGAAGGTGCAGCCACGTGTTAATCAGATTATCAGAAATAATTTGGGTTATAAGAGGAAATAAAGAGAGGATTCATTTGTAAATGTCATCGTTTCAAGCTAAATATGTTGTTGAAGCAAAAATACAAACTAAACATTTAACTTGCTAACTGAATAAAGAGATGGACAAATCAGTTAGGCTAAATATTTAGCAAACAAACTAGGTATTTAGCTTGAAGCTAAAACATTTAGTTTTAGCCGCAGCTCTTCCCGTGTCTCATGTTGTTTCTTTGTGCTTCTTTATTGACAGTAGAGACTTGGTGATCTGATGTCGGCTGATTTGACGCCATCAGGATGTTTTTTATTTACATATCAGTGAGTTTTAAACACATGGCAGCCATTTTGGAATTTGAGGTCGACTTGGTGAGAAAAATAACTTCTGGAATAAAAAAATAACTTGGAGCAGGCAGCATGAAAACATACATATGTCTGAAAATATAACATTAATAATTAACTGAAGCCTGACACTAAAACCTGGACTTTTTTCAATTCTATTATTTACTTCATGATGATCAGAAACAAAAATATGTAAACATGTTAATTTTGTCTGAGTGCAAATAAGTTTCTGTTTTATTTCCTTAATGCTACAACACAAATATTCAAAAAGCAGTTTCTGTGGAGTCACTTTGATTATTGTTTTTTTTCTGTGGAGTCACTTTGATTATTGTTTTAATAGTAAATCTCAAACTGCTTGTTGTACAATCATATACAGAATTTCAGTGGATTTATTTTCGTATAAAGTGTCTGTAACTCACATCTCAGGCAGTTTCTACCTGCAGCTGAAGTTCTGGCTGTTAATCTTTCCTCCTGTGTCTCTTTGTTCCCTCGCTGATTGATCTTCCTTCCACTCAACTATAAGTCTTGGTTCCTGCTAGTCTGCGCTGACAGCTCTGTTGTGGTAAAATAAATCTGCTCTGCTCTCTGGGATGAAGAGTTTTTATATAGTTTATCACCACTGCATTGACTGTATTTCTGCACAGCGTTATCTATGACCTTTCTCTGTTGCTGCAGCTGATTTTTAACACTTTGTGCTTTAAGTGGCTCGTTTTGTTCCTGCAAAAGCAGAAAATATTGATTTAAAGCATCGAAGGAAAGAAGTGGGTATATCTCTGTTTTAGTAGATTCTTTAAAAGAGGAGGATAAATTACATCTATCTATCTATCTATCTATCTATCTATCTATCTATCTATCTATCTATCTATCTGTTTTATCTAAAACTGTTCCTCCATTTAGCCACAAGGTGTCACTGTTACGCCTCTGGTTGTGTCTGCCTCATCTGCATCGTCCTGTTTGTGTTTCAATCTTTGTGGTTTGAAATTTAAAGTTTACGGACCTGAAATGCTATTTAGCAATAATGTTGTTATTGAGTAAAATAACATTTTACTCAATAAAATGTTGAGTAAAATGCTAGAAAACTTCTGGGAAACCTGGAGGAGGCCTGTCGAAGGGCCTCCTCTGGCCAGAATCGGGTTTGTTGCCGAGTTTCATCCTGCAGAATCAGAGCCTGAACGGCTTAAAACAAAAGGTAGTTTGTGTTTGTTTTTGCTCCATAATGTCCAGAATTAGCCAAATGCTAAGGTTAGCTACCAGGATGTCAATAGCTTTTAAAGCAAAGTTAGCTAAACTGCAAGTGTTAGCGTAATTGCTACCATGAGTATGTTGGTTATCACTAGCATGTTGACTAACATTAACTTACTTCAATAAGTATGAAAACATGACCTAAAATGCTAAGATTAGCCAAAATGCTATCAGTAGCATGTTGAAGTTGTGTAACGTACTTCATCTAGTATGTAACCAACAGTGTACAAGCTAAAATTAGCAAAAATGCTAATGCTACGTTAATGACAGAGATAGCTCTATGGCTATCACTGTCATGCTAACATTGACTCACTTCATTCAGTATGCTAAGATTAGCTGTTATACCAAGATGAGCTAAAATGCTCATTTTAGACTGAATGGTGCTATTTGTATGGTGTTATTTCTAGCATGTTGACATCAAGTTAATCCACTTAGCATGCTAAGCTTAGCTTTTAAATCTAAATAAGCTAAAATGCTAATATTAGCTTAACTTCTTCATTACAACAATCATCACTGTGGATTATCAGTAGCATGCTAACACTGACTTACTAAACATTAGTGTATTAGCTCTATTTAGCTAAAATGCTAAGGCTAAAACTCATTTCTTGTTGCCTTTGATTAAGAGTACTTTAAATATTGATTAGTTCTGACTTGGTTTGGAACTTTTCATTGATTCTCCGTTTATTTGCATTGTGCCGTTCATTGTGTCTTAGCGTGTGGAGCACTGTAAACTGCCTGGCAGGTAAACTCGACTTAATAACCAGGAGCTGAAACTGGGAGCCAGATCCACCTGAACCTTTTCCTCACTATTTTTCTCTGACCAGAGTGAAATTGATTTTTTTGAGCAATAACTGTCTCTCTGAGTTAAAGGAGCCGGAGTCGGTTCCCCCTGCGCTCTGCAGCCGCGACACCAAACAGCCAGGAAATGTGAAATATGCTCCCTCATAACTAACTGGGGGCACTGAGACGCTCTGGTTCTGACCTTTGACCCCCAGTCCAACCAGCTGCCAACCATGTGCCATCGAGTTTTCACCGTTTAAACGTCAAACCGTTTAAACCAGCTAACGGGGAAATGTTCTGTTAGAGTTGGGTGAGGTTTAATGGGTGCTCAGTTCTCCTCCGGTTTGTGTGTTTGGTCGGGTTCTGGGTCTGATTCTGCATGTGGGTCAACATGTCGGCCAGAAACATGGTGATAGTTGCACCAACAACCAGGGAAATAACTCTCCAATTGTTTCCACCCATTTAAAATTTTTGCCAAAATGAAAACGTCTTTTTTATAGCTTTGTTCTGCTGAAACAACTTTATCCGACCTCTACTGACAAACAGGAGGCGCTGTGGAGCCTGTTGACCAATTTTATCTCCAACAGAGAAAGTTTCCATTTTATTATTGAAGTTTTTCATTCATTGAAGTCCAACAGGCATTTGCTGTGATTTACCAACATGCTAATGATACTGTTAGCATAATGTTATTGTTGCTGTTGGCATAATACTAATAATAATGCTAATATTATGCTAATCTTATTGCTGCCATTATTCCAATACTATTCTGTTAGTGGAGGCATTATGCTAACGTTGCTGTTAGCATGATGCTAACATTGCTGTTAGCATCATGCTAATGTTTCTGTTAGCATCATGCTAACACTGGTGTTAACTTTCTTCACTTTGTTCTATTTTGACGTTTTATTTCTGATAAGAATCTCAGCTGCAGCTGAAGTCCAGCAGCTTGAGAATTTAAAATTTTTATGTTAAAATTTATGTTAAAAAAATACAAAATGAAATAATTTCACTTCTGTTAATATTGAATTGCTGATAAAAACATTAAGAGCTTTTGTTTTGAAGGGTTTTAGTCATGTGATTTGGTTTGAGAGGCGTTTATGTTCCTCATCGTAAAGTTCAGCTAGCGACAGTCACAGATAAATCAAACGCACCCCATAGCAGGACAGTATGAATATTAATTATTTACTTTAAAAAGTTGTCTGCATGTTTCACAGAAACAGCAGCAGAATCAGAGTCAAGCATCAGCTAATTGTTTTAATGATGAAATAATTAGAACATGACGAGTTTAAACTCATTAAATATGAAATATTTTCCTTTGTGGAAATAATGAAACGGTTTTTTACCTCTTTGTGAGTCGGAGGCGTTCAGCTGCACCTGCGGTTCGCTCACAGTCAGCTCCTCTGCAAAACCAACATTTATTAAAGCATCTTCTCTTTACTGGCTGCTATGAAAACATTTATAAGGACATGATGTGACAGGAAGATAACCTGTTTTTACGTTTATCTTTAACACGAGTTTTATTTCTTTACGTAAACAAACATTATGAATGTATTTTCCTGAAAGTGTAAATTAGCTCCTAAAAGGTGCAAAAACCGCAGAGTTGAAATATATTTATAGAAACTTCAGATTTAAATTCAGGGAATGAAGTTTTTAAATTAATCAGACGGCTCACTGATATGCAAATGAAGCCATTATTGGCCTCCTTAAAATGCCCATATTGCCTGGCGATGCTGTAAACGTTGCCTCAGGAGGCCGGCGCTGAAAAGTTGCAGATGAAGGAGATTTATGTGAACAGGTGGAGAATTTCAGGGCAGGAGGAAACGTCAATGTTTAAAGGCTCAGACAGCTGAGAATAAATCATCTGCTGAAAACTGAACACAGTCTGAAACACAGCTGAGTTGCTTCATAAAACTCTGAGACTTCATTTCACCTCCATGGATTTTATGATTCGTCCTTTTTAAAGTTCAATGAAAGCAGCGTTAATCAGCCCACTTTACAAACGACAAGCTAGACCTCAAAACTGCAGGAATTCACATGGTGAGACGATAACTCTAGGAAGAAGAAAGCTGAACTAAGTTAAGTTAGCTTCTACCATCCCTCCTGGTATGCTAAGCTAATCATGCTCATTCTTCCCAGCTGTTGTGAATGAACCTATCAGAAGCTTGCAGCAGCATGACATCATCATCTAGGAAGTGGAAGAAAAACATCCACTAATTTACCAATATGCTAATTTTAAATCTATGGAATATATAAGTTATCTTTCTAAATGAGGAATTAGCATTTTTTGCTAACTTTGAAACTATTTAGCACATATTTTTTCCTTCCACTCAACTTCCTGTGTGTTTGCTATAATGTTTATAATGTCTGTATAATATATATGGTTTTCTTTCTAAAACCAGTAACAAGTTAGCGCTTCTGCTAACTTTGACGTTTAGCACACACTTTTTCCTTCCACTTAACTTTTTATGAATGTGCTACAACTTTTGTCCAATATTCTAATTATTGTAGACACAAATTGTAAATTTGAAAAGTAAATATTATGTTCATAAAAACGCTGGTTGCTACCTGCTGCGATGGTTGGACGGGTCACGGCGGGTTTCCTCACATGGACGTCTGCCGCAGCCGCAGGTTCGTCTGTAAAACCAAAACAAGAAGCAAAAAGGAAAGGAAACTATTTTCATCATTAAAGTTCATCATCTTATAAAACAGCCAGAATGTTTAAGACTAGTTGATTTTTCTACGCATCGCAGAGTGAAATAGTTGCTTCTTCTCTTATTTCCTGACAATCTCAGCTCCCACATTACTTCTGCCTGCAAGCTGAGCGTAATTGAGTCGCTCCGGTCAGTTAAAACGATTTAAATCAAAATGAAAAGTGATTTCATGCTCAGCTGAGAATTCATCACAAAGTTAATTATCTGAGGTTGAGCTGTTTTGATTACGCCGCTTCTCTGAAATGCGGTCGATGCTTCGAGGTAAAGGACAGAAACAACGTTCCTCATTCACATTCTGCAGCTGCAGGCCACAAACCGATGCTTTGACTAGGACGCAGCGATGCTGACCTGGGTTGAGGCATTTCGCCTGGCAGTCGGCCATGCTCCTGAAGTTGTTGGCGTTGCCGAAGCAGCCGCCGTAGTAGAAATGTCTGCACTGCTGAGTCTGGCTGTCGAAGAAGAAGCGCCTCACCAAACCTCGGCAGGGGCCCGGGGCCTCCGGCAGGTGACACGGGTTCTTATCGTCTGACAAAGACACAACAGAGAGACGTCAGCAGCAGGAAGCACAGACTGACTTTAGCTCCAACATGGTGAGGTGACCTCTGAGGTTCAGCTGAACCAATCAGAAACTTACAAAACTATGACATCATCATGTAGTTCAAAGCTGTCCAATCCTCCAGCAGCCCGGGAGGGATGGGGGGAGGGGGGGGACGTCACAACATTAATTATAATCGCAAAATCTATATTCTGTTTGGTTATTAAAACCCCAGCAAATCTAGAGCAGCTAACGGTTCAGCTAACGGCTCCTTCTACTCAATGCTGAGTTTAGCATTAGCTTTTGCTAAATATCATGGTGATGTATTGCTTTAGCATTAGCAGAGGTAATGTTTATGATTAGTGTTTTAGGGTTAGGGAAGTCATGTCTTCTACTCCAAATGGTTGAATGCAGCACTTTAGCATTAGCTTCTGCTAACTGCCATGCTGGAACAGTGTTTGGTGCTAACAGATCTAGTTTTTATAACGAGTTCTTTTGTTTAGCTCTCTGAAAACAGTACAGCTAATGTTTTAGTTAGCGGCTCCTTCTACTCACCAGGTTTGACGTTAGCACGTTAGCATTAGCTAAATGTTGGTATAGCATTAGCAGAGGTAAAGCGTATGATTAGTGTTTTGGTAACGTTTTGCCGACGCTGCCAGCCACGGCGTTTTCCCAAAGTGTTTAAAGAAAGAAATGTCAGAGTAAACTTTTACCTTTCAGGAAAGCAGCAGAGGTGCTGATGAATTTATGTAAATACTTGGTTGGACCCCGTAGTTGTTTTAGGCTCTCCTCTGGACCGCAGAGAGTTATTCATCAATCAAGACGGCAGAAGAAGAATTCAGCTTCTGCCAAACTGAAGTCTCTGTGAGCCAACCGTCCATGAATGCATCACATCTGCACACCTTCTGTTTGCTAATCTGTTTAACAGCCGCCCTCCGCCGAGGGCCGGCCGTCATTACAACGCTATCGCTGTAAAATGCATTTCATGAGGTGACTTTGGCTCAAAGCTCCGGGCAAACAGATGTGTGAGAAGACTGCAGCATTGTGCTCTTTCTCCAGAGCAACGCGCCGATGAATAATTCAGAAAACGTTATTATCTGTTGAAGCTGTGGAGGAATTATCTGTCAGCTTGGCGCTAACGCTGCGCGGAGACGACAGCAGGTAGCGGCTCCCCAGAGAAAACCTGCGTCTGACAGCCAATCAGCGCGGAGGAGTCCGGATTACTGCAGGATGACAGAAAACAATCCGTTTAATCTGAATACCGGGATTGTTTGGGCCATTTTGATCTGCAGAGAAACGAGGACAGCTAAAGCTCTTCACCTGATGCTTCACGTGATTTACAACTTTATAAAGGATTTTATTTACATCAGACAGCAAAACATACATGAAGTTAGGGTGTGAGACCAACAGCGGCCACTAGGGGGCGAAATGTCTACTCCAATAAACGGGCCAGGCACCGTTTCTCTGATTCTCTTGATTTTTTTCCACAAATTTCACCTGAAAGCCAAATATCCTGAACTTTTTCTGAGTAGAATATGGGCTGTAGACGAATAAACTTCATATATAAAAGAAACTTTAGATTTTGCCTTAAAAATGACATTAAAAATGAGAATATTTCTTATTTTTAGATAAAAATGTTAACTTTCTGGCTCCATTCTCTGCACTTCTGAAGGGAAAATCTGATTTGTTCTTGTTGTTTTATCAAGTTGAAGGTTTGGTGAGTTTTATCAACTCACTCTCTCACCCTTCGGTTGCCTAGCAACAGCCTGCTGGGTAAGAAACCGTTTCAATTTCCCTCTTTTCTTTTTTTTCTGACATTTCAAAAGTTGAATTTGCTAATTTTTGGACTGGTGGAAATGTAGCTACTGTTTAGGTCCAGATTTACAACGTCTGTCTTCTTCTGGTGCTGAATTACGGCGCATCAACATCATAATTCAGGGTAAATGGGGACGTCAACGTGACACTTTGACAATCATCACATCCGACTGAGTTCCATGAGGTTTTCTTCTGCAAGCACTGTGTTCCGGTGCTAACAAGCTAGCATAAAGATCAGTGGACATGAGGAGGAAAACTGGTGGATCTGACAAATCAGGAGAAAATTCACTGAAAGGTGATTACAGGTAGATGAGTAAAGAAATAAAACTCCACAAAACAATGTGCAGAAAATCAAAAATGAGCACAAAGTTGTTGAGGCAGATTGCAGCTTCATCAGATTTCATGTTTACGGCTGGAGAAAGTGTTGAAATGGATCCGGATCTTTTGTTGTGGCCTCGCTGTACCCATGAAGCTCAGTCACGCCATGCAGGCCAAAGAAACGCTGAGATATCGCAGGTGCGTGCTCCAACTTGTGGCTTTCAGCAGGAATGGGAGGAGAACAGGTGAGCAAAACTTTCCATCTGGGACTCAGAAAGCAGAACCAGAACAAACCGCTGCCTCCACCTTCACGATCCAGCAGGCTGCGTGTTTTTACTGACTGACATTTACACTCCTTATCATATGAAAGAGGCTAAAACACAGCTGAGCTGCTAAAGGTTGCCAGGTTTGGTGGTGGCAGCATCATGATGTGTGTTGTTAAAGTGTTTGTTCTCATAAAGATCAAGCTAAAAAGGAAGAGAAGGGATTTACTCCTTTTAATTTGTTGTTTAAAATTAAATTAATTAATGCACTAATAATAATAGAGCTAATATTCATTTAGCATGTTAGCATTTTTCTAACTTTGAACATTTTAAGCACCATTAGCATCCCCTAGCTCGTTCTAAACCACTACTTTATGTGGCTGTTTCAAACTTTCAGTTGAGTAAAGTTTCACATGCTAATATTTTAGTTAATAATCCCTCAAGTAGTGAGAAGTTTATATCTGTGCTCTTATTTTGAAGGGGATGGAGTTCTGTTTCCTGTCCTCTTGCTTGGTGGTAGCCACTGCTATAAATAGTTACATTTAGTGGTTCAGCATTAGCTTCTGTTGAAAACCATGCTGATTTAGCACTTTAGCTTTAGCAGAGTTAATGTTTATTATGCCTGTTCCAGGGTTGGTTCAGCTAACGCTTTGGCTAGCAGTGTTCACCACTGTTTAAATGTAATAAATGTTCAAGCACCGTCGTGAATTATGATGAAATCGTCTTTTATTTATCTCTGTTTTAGAGCCAAGTATCAGCGAACTGCTTTCAACAGAAGTTATAGCCTTCAGCAAAACTGTTGAGAAATCAGAGCTGGCAGAGATCTGCGTTCGCTGCTCGTTATAAAATAACCTTTTCTGCCCAAGGTGGTGATAAAATCCATGATGTGAGAGATTATACTATCATAAAAACATCACATATGTGATGATGGGCGCGGTACGATCGGACCAAAACGCAGGAGGTTGGCGGTGAAAAATGATGAATAAAACAACAGCAAAAAGGGAAATGAGCTAATTACAGGTGAGTGGATGCAGCTGGGAAAGGAGCAGGAGATAAAACAAACAGACGTCGTTTAAACCTGAGAAGTTTTTATATTTCTGTCCCACCTGAGAAGACGCACGCCTCCTCACATTCCTCCATTGTCTCGAAGTTGTTGGCGTTTCCGCTGCAGCCGCCGTATTCGAAGCGCTCGCAGGTCCCAGTGTTAACGTCGAAGAAGAAGCGTTCCTTGATGGCCTTGCACGGCCCCGACTCGTCTTTCATGGCGCAGAAATCGTTAAAGATGATGGGGCTATGATGGCCGCCATGACCTGCCCAGAGGAAGAAACGACAAACTTTAAAAAAACAGTTTAACTTTAGCGGTTAGCATTAGCTTTTAACTTTGGTTTAGGCTAACGGAGGACAAACAGGAAAACCGTTAATCCGTTGTCATGAGTGGCTATGCTAACTAGCATCAGCATTCAGAAACAGAAGGTGATTGGCGGCACTAAGACCCGCCTCCCAGCTCTGATTGGTTGTTACCACTGGGAGAAGACGGTTTTCCTCATGTTGTCTGTCTCATGCCAAACTGTCACAGTTTCAATAAATATTTTCTGTAAAAGTTGCTGCAGCTTTAAAAACAGTTTAATAATAATTTCTGCAGAGGAAGAAATCAGGTCAGAACCTGAGGATGAGAAACGACTCCAGCTTTCTGTCCTCCTGCAGAGCTGCAGTGACCTTTGCCTGCAGTTGTTGGTTTATTTGTTTAGACCAGAGCTGGAAGTGAAACCCTTGTAGCCTGCAGAGACACGCTGAGCTGCAGTGAATCGTTTCTTCTCCACACAGGCTGATAATCAGGCTGATATGAAATCCGGTTTGATCTCTGGATCCGATCCGATCAGCCGGCCGTTATCTGTCCCTCAAAGCAGCTTCATCACGAGCTGCTCACCGTTTAAAAACACACCTCTGCGTTTAACAGTGCAGAAAGAGTTTCCCAACATGTTCATCAGGGGCGTGAAGTCAAAACACACAGAATGGAAACATTTGGAAGAGAAACTTCAAAATAATCTGATGCGTCACGTTTTCCCCGGGTTGAAAAGTTCCGGATTTAACGGGCTTTGTGCATCACAAGAGGAAAAAAACCTGTTAATTTTAATTTCACCATCTTATTTAGTCATTTAGAAATGTCACAGTTTCATGCTAAACTTTCAGCTTGAAGCTAAATATTAACTGAGCCACTTTATCAAACCAACCTGTTCCCCTCCTGGCCTGTGGGGGCGCTGCACCAAGAACCACCGAAGGAAACGAAACAAAAACCTCTGAAGACGCTGAGAGGAACTTCCTTCTTCGCCAGATGGAAACAAGATGGAGGCGTCAGATATTAGCTAACGTTAGCATTTTGCAGTCATGTGTCGGTTAAACACCATTTTTCTTGACACCCAGCAGGGTCGTGACCCCAAACATCTGGGAATGCCTCTGTGGGTCCGAGGTCACGAACCGGCCCGACCCAGTAACAGAAACAGAGCCAACATGTCTGCCAGGAACAGAGGCTCCGTTTTCTGCAGGAATGAGGCCATGCTGAATCCTCTAAATGAAAAAACGATAACAATAATTGGCTTAAACACGACAGCGGGGCCAATTTTCTGATTAAAATCTCATTTCACACGATTTTATTACAGAACACATGATTCAGTGAAACATGGGGTTTGTTGTGTAACGGTTTATGAACCATTCGTTACTGCTGGTCGTCTCACATGCCGGTTGGTTTTGCTGCATTTATGCCTTTATGAGGCGTCAGAGCCGAACCCTGGGCGAACAAAGAGCTGCAGCTGAGTCAGAGCCGAGCCCAGCATTTTACTGCTGAACTCCCTCAGCCTCATGCGAAGGGCGTAACCCTACACTGGGGTCAAAAGGTCAAACCATGAGGTTTTCTTCTGCAGGGGAGGGAAGTTCAGAGGAGTAGAAATGAAACATGAAGTCATGAACTGAAACGAGGCCTCAGAGTGAACTTCACTTCAGAAACAGGAAAACTCTGAAGGCTCTGCTATTTGCTGCTAAGCATGTTTGATATTTTCAAAGCTAAATTAAGTATTGAGAGATAAAATGTAGCTTTGTAAGTAAGTATTTGGTTTAAGTTAAACATTTAGCATCGTAGTTTGAAGTTAAATAATTAGCTTGCTAATGCAGGCTAAATATTTTGTTTCCAAATTATAATTTAGCTCAGCCATAAATATTTAGTGAGCCAGTTAACTATTTAGTTCTAAACAAATACATTAATTTGCTGATAATTGTAAATATTTAGCTTGATGACAAAATATTTATCGTCAAACTCGAAATATCCAGATTTAATCTAAATGTGTAGCTTGCTAACAAATATTTAGTTAGCAAGCTACATTTTTTTAAATTAATATTTCACTCAGACCTAAATATTTAATATGCAAATTTACTTGAAGATAATTGTTAATATTTACTTTGCATACTAACTAAATATTTAACTTTAAACTTCTAATATTTAGTTTGAAGCTAAATGTGTAGTTTGCTAACCTACATATTCAGCTCTGCAGTAGCTAGCTGCAGCTAACAGAGAAATATTTAGTTAGCTTGCTAGCTAAATATTTATCTTTAAACTAAATATTTAGTTGTTCACACATACAGTGAACTATCAGGAATCAGGAAAGTGAGACATGAAGGACTAAAACAAGGACAGGAAAAATCAGCCGAGACTCAAGACGAAGAATAAACCTAAAAACAGACGGACGGATGGAGAGATTGTTCCTGACCGGATCAGAACCAGCAACCAGCAGGTTCTGAAAAACAATCAGCTTTGGAAACGTGGACCGGACCGCCCTGAGCCGAGCTACCCGGTGCTGCGGGGAAACGAGGAGCCAGGCGTCCATTTTGAAAGAGCGGCTGTCGTTGAGGCAGGTGGTCGGAGGAAAAGCTAAACCAGCTGATTAACTGTTTCTCCACTGGAGCAGAAACCGAACAGCGATCAATACTCGCCGTTTGGCCCACAGACCGACACTTCGTGGTCACACCAAACTTTCTTTTTCACTTTTTCACCTTTGGATAGGTGTTGTGATCCGTAACCATAGCAACAAGGTGTATTACTTTAACGGATTAGCATCTGAAAGGATGCAGCGCGACAAGGAGGAAGTTCAGTTTTCCTGACTCCAACACTTACAGAGGAGCTGCAAAAGCAAAGGAGGTGGATTAGCAGAGTTAGCTACCAGCTGATGATGTCATCTTTAGGTCTCTAAACAATAAATGATTTTCAGTCTGTTGCTCTGGTCTCAACTAGCCGTTTGTTAAGGACAGTTTTGTTTACAGAGATCCATAATTGATTTATTTGTTTCTGCTGTTTTATTTTGGACATTTAAAATGTTTTCCAGTTAAATGTTCATTAGAATTAGCATTATATTACTTGAAAATGGTCTCAAAACAACATTTTCATTTATCTCAGTAAATTTGTTTTCATCTGTGTTGCCCAGATATTTAGCTGTTAGCGTGTCATCAGAGGCCTCTTCGGAGTCGCTGTAAGACTGACTGCTACAGGAAATCTTTGAAGATACTTGGAGAAAGTGTGAAGCAGAGCTCCTGCTCCTGTTCTGTCTCAGTGATTCAACCGAGTCTCTGCTCTGGTGAGTCAATCAGTCGGTTAGTTTCAGACTCTGCTGTTCTGCAACGGGTGACCAGCAAAACCAGTCTGGTCATTCACTGGTAATTTTCCAGGGTTGGATCATCTAAAATCAAACCCACAGGCTCAGATATATTCATACATTATACTGATATAACGCTGCTAACAGCAGAGCTAATCTTTTGTTTTAGCTAACTTTAAAAATGCTTAGTAAAGTTAGCTTCCCCTAAGTTAATTTTTGGGTTTTCGACTGCTAGAAATTCTGCAAGTGCTGAAACATTTATATTCATGCTCTTATTTTGAAGTAAGTAAAAGACATTGTACTCACAATGCATCAGTAAATAGCATGTTAGCATAGCATTGTAGCATTAGAAGAGCTAATATTTTTGATTAGTGCTTTAGGAGTAGCTAACTTCTTAGCTAGCACTTAGTACCTTGTTGGCACAGAGCTTTTGGCATTAGCTTCCATTAAATAATTTGTTAGCATAATGATTTAGCATTAGCTTTGTTAGCATAGTGCTTTAACCGAACTACTGTTTATGATTAGTGCTTTAGGATTCGCTCTCTTCCATCGTGACCTGAGCAGAAGGGAAGAATCTGCAAACTGAGCTGAAACCAGCAGCCGTCCACCAGTAGAAACGGATGATGACCCAGTTTTGTTTTTAAAATTCTCCCAGTTACGTTGCATAATAATTCAGCCCTCCCTCCGTGGAGGTCAAAATATTCCTCTGACCCCTTTAACGTGACAGACGTCGCCTGCTTCTCTGCCCAGAAGCAGAAATGGAAAACAGGGATGTGGACATAAGTTTGCCTGCAGCTCTACGTGGCGTCATAGGGAGAAAGTAGAACGGCTCCATCTGCCAAAACAAGGAAGTCCTCCATACAAATAAACACGAAAAGCCTGTAAAAACTTTGGTTTAACCAAAGAAAACCATAAAAATGAAAGGAAAACGGCAACGTTTAGGTGAATAAACTGTTCATGTGGAGACAAAACTCTGGACTTGAAAGTAAATTCAAACATAAAAAGATTTCTGAACATTTTACAGAATCAGAATCTGGACAAAACAAACACCAGTCCAGCTTTCTGTCAGCTGCTGAAACTAACTCCAACTGTATGGAGGCCCAGAAGGGACAAAATTAAATCAATAAATACATGTATAAATAATAATGAAAGAGACGATAATAACACTAGATCAGCTTTCTAAGGCCTGATGGGTCAGCAACGGGTCAGTAAAGCCAGAAACGGGAGGCCTGAAACGTGTTTTAGCAGAGCGTCTTATCGCCGCTGTTCTCTGTAATCTGTCAGACTCAGGACTTCCTGTCTTCTCCTCCTCAACTTTCTGCAGCGACTCAGAAAGTCTGCAGAGCCTTTCTTCCTCTGCAGACGTTTTCCGTGTTTTAACTGAAGTAAAAGCTGAAGTTTGGCGTTGAGCTGGAGGATTAGCCTGAATCCGAGCGTCGAGTTGGAGCCAGAGCAGAGAGCCAATCAGGTGACACCAAACAGGAGATCAAAGATGCTGGAGGATTCAGCAGAACCAAGCTGCAGCAGAACCAAGCTGCAGCAGAACCAATAACCAAGCTGCAGCAGAACCAATAACCAAGTTGCAGCAGAACCAAACTGCAGCAGAACCAAACTGCAGTAACGAAACGCGTCAAAATCAAACAGGGAGGAAAACACCTGTTACCACGGCAACCACCAGAACATTGGCTCATTAGCTTCAAATGAACTGGAATAGGAAGTGGTTCAGTAACAAACAGGAAGTGGTTCAGTAACAAACAGGAAGTGGTTCAGTAACAAACAGGAAGTGGTTCAGTAACAAACAGGAAGTGGTTCAGTTA
>NW_006799986.1:828971-831241 GCF_000485575.1 Poecilia formosa | reverse complement strand
CAGCAGAACCAATAACCCAGCTGCAGCAGAACCAAGCTGTAGCAGAACCAAGAACCCAGCTGCAGCAGAACCAAGCTGTAGCAGAACCAAGAACCCAGCTGCAGCAGAACCAAGGTGCAGCAGAACCAATCAGAAGCAGAACCAAGCTGCAGCAGAACCAAGCTGTAGCAGAACCAAGAACCAAGCTGCAGCAGAACCAAGCTGCAGCAGAAACAATAGCCAAGCTGCAGCAGAACCAAGCTGCAGCAGAACCAATAACCAAGCTGCAGCAGAACCAAGCTGTAGCAGAACCAAGCTGCAGCAACGAAACGCGTCAAAATCAAACAGGGAGGAAAACACCTGTTACCACGGCAACCACCAGAATATCGGCTCATTAGCTTCAAATGAACTGGAACAGGAAGTGGTTTAGTAACAAACAGGAAGTGGTTCAGTAACAAACAGGAAGTGGTTTAGTAACAAACAGGAAGTGGTTCAGTTAGTGACCAGAATGACCATAACAACCAACGAGTTACTGAAGGAAAACCAGAACGGATGAATTTATTTAATAGAAATAAATTCTGGTACATTTAGGAAGACACTTTCCAATTTAACAAGACGCCAATGTTAGCTTAAATGCTACAATTGGCGTGTTGGATTACGCTCACATGCTGAGTAGCATGTATTGAGAAATACTAACTATTTATGCAAAATAAATATATTTACTGGTCAAAATGTGTTTGTGGGTAGCAAAGGGCCCCATAAGTGACGGTTAGCAGTTCAAGCTAACACTGCCATAATGTGCAGTTAACTGGGAACTGTATGGGTTTTTTCCAAAATGGACACTTTTTACATTAACAGAACCCATATGAAGCAACACAGAGGTCAGAGTTCATCCTAATTAATGGTTAAAATCTGTAAACTAAAACCTACAAAGTGAATTGAAGACAAACATTTGGTTTTGGTCTCCATGTTACTGCTTCAGGTTTTTCCACATAGGGGCGCTCTGCAGGCTGGACTGTCCTTATGGGTCCCGTTTGTCAGGACATTCATCTCTCATGATTCTCAGCTGCAGCATCATCTCAGCTCTGAGGTCGGCAGCTTCCTGCAAGTGATAATTAAGACACTTCAAAGTTTTCTTCTTCGCCTGTGGCCCGGAGGCTCAAACAACAAGGACCACTTCAAACGCAGAGTAATTAAATTTCTCTGCAAATTAATGAGCGCCGGTGTTTACGCCTCCATGAGACAATCACCGTGGCAACAAGCGCCGCTGATGCTCCAGACTCAGGAGACGGCAGATTAATGAAACGCAAACAGCAGAGGCGAGCAGCCGCCTCCTCAAAAACTTCCCTCATGTAATAATCTGACAGAAACAGCTGATCCGAGCCGCCCGTGGCTTCATGTCTGAGGGATTAAAAACATTATTTACTGTTGGAAATCTTTATTATTCCCCCCATTGGGAACGTCGTGGTTTTCCCAGAGTAAACCTATTAAGTATTTAGTGTATTTATCTGCATGAGGGACCTGCTGATGAAACGTCTGCAGACGCATCAATAAATTCCAGATTATAGGGAAATTAAAACTGCAACAAAACAACAGAGACATCGTAAAAAAAAACGGAGAGCAAGAAAACAAAAGAAGACACGTTGAGGTCCCGCCAACGAGCCTTAAAGGGCCGGTCACAAATTATCAGCAATAAATTGGATTAATTAGCCGGTAAACAAGACTGAGATATGGGTTAACATTTTAAAGTAATATATAAACGTCACACTTTCAGACTGAGTACTCAGTAAGCTAAATGAGTTTACAAACTAAATATTTAGAGAGAAAGCTATCTGTTTATGTCAAACTAAATATTCATCTAGCTCAGAGCTTTAAGCTAACTGGATGAGCTTCAAATAAATATTCAAACTAAATACATAATTAGCAAGCTAAATATTTAACATACAAACTAAATGTGTAGTAAACTAAATATCTAGTTTGCTAACTAAATATTTAGGATTAAGCTAAATATTCATTTTGGCACTAAATATTAAGTTAGCAAACTAGATATTTAGTTTACTACACATTTAGTTTGTATGTTAAATATTTAGCTTGCTAATTATGTATTTAGTTTGAATATTTATTTGAAGCTCATCCAGTTAGCTTATAGCTCTGAGCTAGATGAATATTTAGTTTGTAAACTCATTTAGCTGCTACCTGAGTACTCAGTCTGAAAGTGTGACGTTTATATATTACTTTAAAATGTTAACCCATATCTCAGTCTTGTTTACCGGCTAATTAATCCAATTTAT
>NW_006799986.1:809780-828835 GCF_000485575.1 Poecilia formosa | reverse complement strand
CGCCTGGACAGGTCGCCGGGACAGGACGCCTGGACAGGACGCCTGGACAGGACGCCTGGACAGGACGCCTGGACAGGTCGCCTGGACAGGACGCCTGGACAGGACGCCTGGACAGGACGCCTGGACAGGACGCCTGGACAGGACGCCAGTCTGTTGCAGGGCAACACAGAGACACACAACCATGCACACACACACATTCACACCTAGGGATAATTTGGAGGCCATTTAACCTGTCAGTCATGTTTTTGGACTGAGGGAGGAAACCGGGGAAAACCCACCAGGCACAGGGAGAACATGCAGACTGCATGCAGAAAGACTCCACTGCGCCACTGTGCAGCCTGTATATTTAATTTTTATTCAATCCTTTTTAATTAAATATTAAAAGGTGTGATATCTATCAATTATTTTGATAGACCACTTTTGTTGCATATTAGCAAAATATTTTGCGCTGATCAATCAAAGTAGTTTAAACATTTAGCTAGCTCAGATGTAAATACTTAGCTTTAATCTAAATCTTTGACATTTATAAATGAATAAATAAATATCAGCTGTTTTATTGTCCACTTCTGCTTATGTGCCAGTGGATTTCCATATCAGCTAAATATTTAGTTTGCTAACTATGTATTTTGTTTGTTAAATAAATATTAAGCTAGCTGATGCATGTATTTATATTGGAGGAAAATGTTTAGTTTGGTAATTAAATATTTAGTTTAATGTCATTCATAAAATAATAAACTTCACAAAGCCCATATATGTTTGATTCTGAGTCAGAGCTGCGTATTGTTTGAAGTTAGCTTTTATTTAGTATTATTATATTAGGAGTCTAAGTTTCTGCTATCAGTCTCTTCATGTGAGGAAACAAAACAAAAACTGAGGAATGACCAAATAACAGGATCATTCTACGGACATAAAAACTGAATCTGAGTTATTTAGAAACAGTCCAGAAATCAGAGAGGCTGGAAATCAATCGGCGAACCTGCAGCCTTCAGGACAGGAGCCGATTTAATCGATCAGCTCGACTCTCCATCACGTGTCGGATAAATGTTGATTAATCTGACGTCATTGGAATATAAATATTCTAAATAAGATGCTAGTTTTCATTTTTTTGTAATTTATCATGTGGAAAATGCTGAGAGCATTCTGGGAAAACTGAGCCTGAACATGTTCCGTGGCATCAGCTGAATGTCAGGTAAGAGGAGCAGGCAGTGCCATTCAGTGACCCGCACGACCAGAACCAGAACCAGAACCGATCTGCTTCCTGGCTTAAAACAAGGAAAAATAAACTTTTTAAAAATCTCTTTTAAGCTCCGGGAGCAGAAATGCTGAAGGCAGATCGCCGCAGGGGGCGGTTCGGTGGTTCGGGTGTCGGTTTGGACTTTGACCGGGACTTAGAAGGATTCTGCTGCCACCGAACCGAACAAAATAAGAGACAAACTACAGAAACTCTTTTAGTGATTTGCCTACTTACATCTGATTCAAATTCAGCATACCGAACTTTAAAACCCACCCGAACCGAACCGAACCGACCACGGAACCAAAACACAGCAGCTCGTGGAGTGAGTCCACAGCTGCGCGCGCTGATCCACTGTGACGCGCAGAAACTTTCTCCGCTCACCAACAACAACAAGTCAGGCAAAGAAGGCGAACCTCAGCTAAAACTAACAACACACACACACACTCTGCATCTCTCTCTCTCTCACACACACACACACACACACACACACACACGTTACCTCTGCCGCGTCTGCAGGCGGCCGAGCCGAGCAGGCAGCTGAGCCAGAAGGCGCTCAGGATCCAGGACGGAGAGCCAGACATGCTGCTGCCACTGCTGATCCCAGCGACTGGAAAGTTAGCAGGAAAACTTCAAGTTTTACAGCGCAACTCTGTGTGTGTGTGTGTGTGTGTGNTGTGTGTGTGTGTGTGTGTGTGTGTGTGTGTGTGTGTGTGTGTGTGTGCGTGCGTGTGTGTGAGTGTCAAAGGGTGTGTACTTCCGTTTTGATAAGAACGTCACATTAAATAAAATTACCAATAGTTCCCTTACAGCTTTGCTTCCAAATAAAACCATTCCAGCTGACATTAAGATTAATAAATAATAAATCGATAAAGTTCATATCTTGCGGTCCAAATCGGATCAGAGGGCGGCTCGCTGCTGTTGCCCTGGTGATTAAACAGCCATCGGTACTTTCTGACGGCAAACGACTGCGTTTGCGCAAAACTTGGTCGATATTCCGCTAATGTCGAAAAAACACAACTGCATTTGCAGTAAATAAAATTAATAAATTAAAATAAACACAGGGATAACGCTATACACGCCATAAGTCATTAAAAAAAACGTGGCGCCATCATCCTCTAACTACTTCCTGTTGTCTGGTTTCCGCCAGTAGTAACATCCGGTTTTAATCACATGACACAGTTTCAAACTAAATATTTAATTAGCAAGTTAAATATTTGTGTACAAACTATGTATTTGTATAGAAGTTCTCCAGACCCAGCTTTTATTTTGATAATCAACTTCCGGTTACCGGCAAGTGAATTTGCAAATGAGCTAAATATAAGCTTAGAGCCAGAGGCGCAAAAAGTGGGTATGCAGCGTATGCAACACATAGGGGCGCAGCACCAGAGGGGGCGCCAAAACCCCATCTGGAGGGGGCGACGCGCCGGTTATGTTTTCCCATACAGTTCAGCGCCTCACGCTCCTTCACCTCTCAAACATCACGAGGTAAATGTAGGGAGTTTTACACTCCACGTAGTGTCGCCTCGGGGGGGTTGAGCGTCGGTCCTTCACCCTGAAGTTCCTCACCTCGGGGGGCGGGGGGGCGCCGATTTATGTTTTCGCATCCACCTGAATAATGTGCAGTTGCGCCACTGCTTAGAGCTCAATATTTAGTTTATAGCTAAATATTTATTTGGTAAGTTAAATACTTAGCTAGTAAGCTACAAGCTAAATATTTGGTTTGGATCTAAGTGTTTAGCTGGTAAGTTTAGTATTTAAATGACTAATTATATATTTATGTCAGGCCTAAATATGTTTAGCTAAACATTTAGCTCGCTAACTATATATTTAGTTTGGACTTCAACATTTAGCTTTGTAGCTAAGAATTATATTTGGAGCTAAATATTAACTTGCTAACTAAATATTTAGTTTACTAATTATAAAATATTTGGTTTTGTGACAATGAAGAAATGTGATGGTGAAACTATGACCGATTCATTTCCAGATACAAGCTGCATTCATGTAACAGATGGAAGAACCTCAAGTTAAAAGTTGTTTAAATTAAAGATGTGAAACTTCGTTTCTCCACCGGCTCGTTTACGTTTCGGCCGCCTACCTGCTGTGATCCGTCTCTGCGTAACGAGACGCTCGCAGCTGAAGCCCAGAAAGCCTCAGCCAGAGAAACCAGCAGGAGGTCTGATGTTCGGAGGCCTGGAGCCTCTTCAGCGCTAACTAGCTAAATTCAAGGGTTTAGACAGAAAACACAAAGGAGCAAATTTCAGCCAAAAACTGAGAAACTTTGAGAATAATCTCAGAAATTTTCAAGAAAAAACAAAAATATTTCTGAGGATTAAAAGTTGAAAATCTTTGACTTTCAGAAATTGCCCGAGATTGAAATCAGAATTCAGAAATTTCCATGTTTTTCTCACGTTTTTAAGATTAATGTCAAAATTTCTGCTTTTCCAAGTTGTTTTCTTGAAAATTTCAGAAATTAACCTCAAAATTTCTCATTTTTTTCTTAGCAAATTTTCAACTTTCACACTTAGAAATTTCCTTGGATTTTGTAAAAAGAAATCAGATTAATTTCAAATTCCTGAATTTTTATTATCAAATTTCTGACTTTACAAATTTCTGCTTTTCCAAGCTGTGATCTAGATTCACAAAAAGTGACACATTTTTTCTATCTGCAACGGCCCTGATTTCACTGTCATAGTTTGTGTAAACCAGGATAGAAAAGAGAAACTATTTCCTTAAATCAATTTGACTTAGGAGTGATGGGCACCGCTAGCTAAAAAGCTAGCTGTGCTAACCCTGAGGCGCTAATCCTACACATTAGTTCTGCTAACGCTAAACTAACATGGAATTTAGCGGAAGCTAAAGCACTAAATACAGAATAAACGTCATCTGCCGAATCGCATCACAGTTGGAGAACACAAGGAGAGGAAACTGACCTGCTGCGTAAAAAGAATCTTCACCCCCTTCAGAATAAGAGCATGAATATAAACAGCTAACTCCTTGAAGAATTATTAACAGTCGATAACCAAAACTTCAACACAGATGTCAGAACAGCAAAGTGCATTCGTGCTTCATCCAGAAAAATGAGGGGAAGCTAAAAGCGTTAAACATTTTCACTTAGCAAAAATGCTAACGTGCGAAACAAAAACGCTTTGCTCCGCTGTTAGCAGATTAGCAGACCCACCACTTCTGTCTCCAAACCAGATTTTCCCATCAGTTTGGTCAGGAATCAGGTTTTCTACACTTAGTCATCCAAGCCAACAACCTGCAGTTTTTTAATTCTGTCCTTTCAAACACAGTAACTTCCTGTTACACACTGAGCCAGAAACGGTTAGAAGCACTGTGGTTATTAAACTGCAGAGACCTAAATGTTTTTCAGATCTACTTTGGTGGAAAACCTTCAACTTTCCTGCCTGAAATTCTGACAAAACATGTAACAAACTGCATCATTTCATCAAACGAAGAACATTACGGACAAACCTGAGCATCCTCTTCATCAGAATGTTATAATAATACAAACACTGAGTGTCTTCAGTCAGAGGCTGTGTCATTGCACTGTAATACAGGCCTCTACAGGAGAGCCTTCCTGCTCACAGCCATTAGCAACTACAGCAACACTTTAAAGAAACCTGGATATGAGTTACATTTAATTGAATTGTAGATAAATGATAAATAACAAAAACAATACAAATTAGACTAAAGCAATGTGATATCTGAGCTAATGTTTTTCACAATTAAATGTGTGAAATTATTAAATTAATTTCTGTAAGTATGAAATCACTAAAGGTGGGAACTCCGGTCTAGATGTTGATTCACTCTGAAAATCCTAATTTTCTGCTTTTCATGAAGCGATTCAGGGAAGGAATCAGTTTTCTGTTTGCTTTATTCCTCTCTGATAGAGACGGAGGGTCCAGGCTGACAGAGGAAAATGTAATATTAGCTTTTTCTCCCCCAGGAAACGGCGCAGTGTGAAGCTGGTAAATAAGAGCTCCGGTCGGGTCATGAGGACATCTGACAGTAAGAAAGAGAAAACAGGAGCTGATGTCTCTGAATATGGATGAAATGGCTGAGGGTGAGGATAAAATGAGTCAGTTTAGATGACGTCAACACACCCTGAGTAAACTATGACGCTTCGACCTCACAGGTCAATGTCTGATTCCTGCATTATGAGCTGCTTCTCTGGGTCAGAAATCATTTCCCATCAGTTCCTATTTAGCGCTGATTGACGTTTAACAGCGACCTGAAGTCCTTCATCTCTGCTAAACACTAAAAACACAACAAATACCAGCTTTTATTCTCCAACATTCACACCTACAGTTCATAAAAAATAAGATTATTTCAGTTTGCTGGCTAAAGTTGGCACTAAAACAATCTTTTCTGTTTTCTACACTAAATGTGACCAAATCCTGAAGTCCTCATCTGTGAAATACTCGACATATAAAACTTGCTCCAGCTTTTATGGTGACTTTACCAGAGTTTTAGAGTGTAATCTCCATAACTGAACCATTAAGCTAAACTTAATGGTTCAGTTTGGAGCAACAATAAAGGAGATTACTTTGCTGTTTGGCCAAAATGTTTGGTATGATCTAGAAAAGAGGCTCTTCTTGAAGCTGTAATGACTTTTGACGCTGCAGGTTGCCAAGGAGTTCCACTCCAGTAAGTTCACTGACTGGCTTTTACAGCTCCAGGAACATTTTTATTATTTGCTCTCTTCTCTAATTAACTTGACTGTGTATTGCAAACATCCGGAGTTTCACAAGGGACTCCCTAACAAGCGTACAGCTGATAAAACCACCAGCAGCTGATAACCTGAGCTGATCTTATCAGATGAGACCAAAACAAAAACTAAAGTAAGTGAATATTCGACTCTTACGACTGAAACTTCACATTAAAAGAAGTTCCTGCTTTAAAAATGTAGAAAAGGCGACAATAATGCCGGTTTAGAGAAGAGGCAGTGAGTGTTTGGTGGCGGTGATGAGGTTTGGCTTCAGGGCAGGAATTAGAGAAGGAAACGCTCCAGGGAGCAAAGCTAGGAGAGGCTGATTGGTGTTGCTGTGGGCTTTGTCTAATCAATCTCCCTGTTTTCATACGCAGCCGTGTGTGAGGACTTTGGGACCGTCTGGATCCCGGCCAGCGCCGGATCATTCACAGCGTCTGCTCCAGTTGTTGGATGAATGATGCAGAGCTACAACAAAAACACTTTGATCTTCCTTTATTTTCACACAAATTTCTCTTACAATAACTTACTAGCTTTTAATAAAGAACCAATACAGTTACATAGGAAATGTATAATATATATAATCAGAACTATAAGTTTAACTGAGTTGACTCAAACCCAAAATTCAGAAACACCAACAAGAAAAGAGCACAAGCATGGTAATCAATCATTTTTAGCATGCTAATTAGCATAACGTAGCTTCTTTGGAAACCATTTAAAAACATGTTAACATGAATAAACGGTTCAACTGAACCAATAAATTTATAACTTGTAGACTTTCTGTCAGGAAGTTACAACTAAACCAAAACTGTAGCAAAACGCTGGTAGCATGCTAACGATTACAACCAGTCTGCTATTTGATGCTAATAGATACGTGATAATTAGCTTGTCGCAACTTACCGATTACAAATGTTGCTAAAAGGAGAAATTGCTGAGCCTGAGTTTAAATTAAAATGATAAATTAAACTGAAAATCCAGTGAAAGTGAAAATTTGCTGAATATTTGCATGCTAGTGTAAAATGTACTTTTTTAATGATTGCAATTAGCATGCTAATCAGTGCTAGCTAGCTGATGTGCGCTCATTAGCTTGTAGACTTGCAAATAACAACAGAAATGGACAAAAAGGAATTGCTCAGCCCAACTTCAGATTTAGGCCGAAGTCACACAAAATTAATGAATAATTTGAACACAAAAACGTTTATCGTAGTGAAATCGTAATTTATTTAATCAAAAATGACACCATGAAGTGTCTTTAAACTTCATTTTACTGGAATTTCTGTCACTCACACTTTGTCACTGCTGTCAATTTAAATTAATCAGTTTGTAGACTTTGAATTTGCAGAACAGTCGGAGAACTAAAGCCAAATATTCTGGCTCCTGTTGGGATGGAAACGTCTGCTTTTCGCGTTTCCAGAACAAACAAAAGCCAAACACAGCTGGCTTCTCCATGAAACAGACTGTCCTTCCCCTTGTTTTAAAAAAATGAGCCTTGGAGGCAGAAATGAGGATGATTCATTTGTGGTAACATCAGACCGCAGTGTTGGCACCGCGTTTCTTAGTGAGTGTGCTTTTTTTTGTGTGAGCTTTTGTTCAAGATGTCAGCCGACAAGAATGTGCCTGTCTGTGAGTCGAATGTTGCAGAGAAATTACTCACACTGTTCAGGGAAACGGAGCCGCTCTGTGTGGCGAGTTAAAGAAGACAAGAAAGACAAGCAAAAGTCGAACTTCCCGATCCGCAGAAAAGCTCTGCGGGAATTTCCTGTGTGCAAATTTTCCCACAATGTCTTGACCTCAATATGTTCAGAGTTTGGAGATCTGTGACTCTGCAGCTGATAGATAAAGGGAGACGCTGTTTGTTTTTCAGTCACTTTCTTCTGTCTGACACTGAAGATTGGTTTCCATTTTATGATTCAGCACTAAAAAAATATTCTGACTATTTTTACTGCTAGATATTTATTAAAAATAGAAAATAAACAAGAACATAAGATGGAAAAATCAAACACAGTTCTTCCAGTTAGATTTTATTCTTATTGAAATATGTGTTTAATGCAAAATATATGCATCAAACTTTGAGATTAACTTGCTTTTTTACATTAATTAAAACTGTGAAGTTATTATGGGAAGTTATAAATGCCAATTTTTTTCAAAATATGCAAATTTTTGTCAATATTCCACGAATGTTTGAAAAAGCATAATTTCACAACTGCTGTGTTTTGTTTAAATAAGAAATTAAATTAAAATCACATGCAAATAAGTTTGCTAATCTGATATTGTACATAATATAATATAATTTAAAAATTGGAATTTTGAAAATAAATAAAAATGATAGTTTGGTGCCTCTGGTAAGGTCCAGATCCACCAGGAGACGTTTTCTATGTCAGAACTTATTTGTTTTCAGAGGCGGCTCGTCCACATCGTGTCTCATATGGGTCGATCGCGACAGCAGCCATTTATCTTGAACAATGGTCCACAGTGTCAATATATTTTCTCTTCGTTGGTTTGGAAGCTGTGGTTTATCTCTGTTTGCCTACCAAGATGGCGGATCAGCGTAACGGATCACTTCCAGTTCAGACTTGTGGGAACGATGTATTGATTAATTGGTTTCTGTGACAGGTTTTGTTTCCATCTCTCCTTTTATACGGAAACCATTTTTCAGAAAACCACCTCAAGCAAACGTAGAAATTATTTAGTTTCGACGTTTCCATCGAGCTTTTCCTCAAAATAAAGGTGATAATAAGCGCTGATGGAAACCCATCTATTGACTGTAAACTCCTGTTTTCTAGAGTCAAATGTGAGCTGATCCATCCAACAGCTGGAGAAAATGAAACCTGATCTGCGACAGAACAGCTGAGAAAGAGAAGAATCAAAGTGATGCAATGGCTGCCAGAGCTTCGTCTTGACAGGAAAGGGGATTTTTGAGCTGAAAGGAAAGTTTTCCATCTCCATCACTGCAGCTGCAGCAGCAGCAGCTTCACCTGGTTTTATTTTTAGAACAACAGAAGCTCTTCTTCCCCCTGAAATGACGCAGAGCGGCTCCGAGATCAGAGCGCCTGCTGTAATCAGATGTAAACTCTAATGTACATGTAATTTCGTCTGTCTGCCTCCAAAAACAAAGAACTTCATGGATGATGAGCGGCTTCGTCTACCTGCCACCCGCCTGTCAGAGGACAGCAGAAATAACTTCCTCAGAGATGAGGAAAATCTGAGGCAGACTCAAGGCGGCCTGCAGGTGTTGCATCTGTGACTCACCTCCTCTGAATTAATTTACCTCTGACCACATAAATCCCCCCCAGAGGATGTGCATGCTCCCAGGAACGCACCAGAACTTCTTTCATTTAAGGATAATTGGCTCTGACTCACTGTGTAAACACCTGATATTAGCTTAATAGCTGCGTTTTTTTCCACCAGCCTGTGTGAACCTGCCATGCAGAGACGAATCTTTTATAAATCCCCAGATTTTACGGCCCTCATCGACATTTTATGGGCATTTCTGCCCGATTGACTGGGTCCTGTGGGTTGGTGAGCATCTGCCTCCGGAGTGACCCAGATGTGCAGAGACACACCTGCACCAGGTATTGACCCGATGAAATCACCACAGAACCAGAGTAATTAAACGATGAGATGGAAACGATTTGCTGCTTTCTGTCCTTCTCTGTTTCGCTCCATAAACAATTAAATGCAGAATTACAAATGTCTGATCCAAAATAATTCAGACTTTAATATCAAAATTCTGAATTTGTTACCAGAATTAAATTTTTTTTCACAGAATTTGAACTTTTTTCCTCTGAATTTTGACTCCCCTCTCTCAAAAAAGTCAAAACTCTGAGAAAATGGGATTAAAATCAGAATCCGTTTTTTCCTTCAGTGGCTCTAATTCAATTCCGTATTGATATTATGACGCATTTATACATGAAATATTTTCCAAATAACATTTACTGTCCAATCTTCTATTTAGCAGAACTAACATATTACACATCATTTGAACATACAGGGAGAGCTTTATATACAGTCTGGAACCAGCAAGTCTACGCACAATAAATCTACTTTCATGTAGATGTGGGTAAACAACCGTTAATCCAGAATAAGGCAGAAACAACCCAGGATACACTAGTTAGCTGCTAAGCTAGCGGGGCAGCTAGCATGCTAGCGCCGAAATGAAAACACAATACAACAGAATCTATACAAGACTGGTAAACTTTGTGATATTTGATGAAAACTGTATGATAATCACATTTGTGGCGCCAGATAGACTTTACTAGCCTGTAATTAAACAAAATCTAAACTAGACCTCTTGTGTAACTCTGACTGGGCAAAGCAGAGAAAGAGGTTTACCAACCCGTCTCTAGGGAAGCACTGCCACCCTGTGGTGTACCGCGGTACAACAGCCAAACTGTGTTCCCTCATTTTAATTATACTAAATTATGATTAATTTAGTAGAACTGTGACCAGCTCAATGAGATTCACATGAGCTCTAGAGAAGCTAACTGACTCAAACTCACTGGCTCTAAACGCATGAAGGTTTGTTTTCATGAGTTCTGATGGGCCCCTGTTTACATGTTCCTGGGCCCTGCAGTCATGATTATCTGTCTGTGGTTTCTCTCTGCACACTGCTGCTAAAATGATCAGGTTCAGAGAAGCTCCCCATGTAACAAAACATGTTTCTGTGTCACATTACATCACCGCATTAACGGAGAACTCCTCTGGAACGCAATTAAAATGGTTTAACGTTTCCGGCTGAAGTCAAATAAAAGGAGCTTGAGGGGATTTTCAGCTCACTCCATTACTTCCTACAGATCGGGTTCACTGTGCATTCATAGTTTTTGTTCAAACCCTGAGCTACAGATATCTGGAAATGGTTTTAGGGCAAAAGTAAGAATAGGTTTCTAGAAATCCAATCTGACAGCAGAAAATCCTTAAACTATCTGAGAATAATTACCTCCTGATAACCCAGAGTGAGGAAAGAAGATGTCAGAACTTTAAAGCAAGAGATTGAGATTTGCCACAAGGTTTAAAGACATTTAAATACAGTTACAGACTTTTCATCAGCCACAACAAATCCTCATGAATGCCTCCCCATTGAGCAAAAACACAAAGCAAAGGCTGCTAAAGGTTATTAGTCCTTTCTTGGAGTTTGATCGATGTTGTTGTGATCCTTTCAGAGCCAGTATTAGTCAGTAAGCCTGTTAACGTCTCTGCTCCTGACGGTCTAGTCCACACAACCGGTTCTGTTGGTTGAGCAGCTCTTTCCTAATGCTTGCTTCACACGGCAATATTTTCAATCCAATTATTGTCAAAAATCGGAGGGATGCCCCAATTATCTTGATGGCTCTAAATATAATCTTAAGGAATCTTCCTGCCAGGTGTGAAGAGTGATCTGGTCTCCTCAGAAGGACTTTGGGACCGCTAGGGGATGTTTAACATTTTGGACTGGCTTGTTGTCTGAAGTGTTCCTGAACGCAGTCTGATGAACCAGAAAGCGAAATGATGGAAACACGGAGGGAAAAACAAAATACAGAAGACAAAACTACTGCCTGAAAGCCCACTGGACGTCGTATCGGTTCATATCAGTTCGTTTTTCTCTGTTAAATATCGGCCACAAACTATTATCGTTGCTTCTTCCCAGTCGGCCATGTTTGTTTTCTGTGAACTCGCATTTGGTCTCAAGAGGTTTTATAGGATTTCCTGTCTGATGCCTGAGTGTTGGTGAGTGAAATCGGTTTGTCACACTGTAAGACCAAACCTGTTATACCTAAGATCTTTCCTCGCCCTGTGTGGTCTCTCAAGTTTTGGAAATCAGCAGACAATTTCAAATCTTCCCTTAAGGATCAGAAGACACATGTTGACACTCATCACTAGCAAGAGAGATTCACGCACACTGTTCTGTGTCACGAAATCCTCAGAAAATGATGAAGACTCTGCTGCCAGGAGTGGATGTTCTTCACCAAGAAGCTCCGGACTGCTGGGGTTGGCAGGATACGTCAATGTGACACGGAGGACTGAACAACACTGGCCAAGTGGTAAACTGGGCTGGAGGTCCCAGGTTTTTAGAAAGGTGAATGAAGAGAGCCTTCAAATCTTTGAGGGATATTTCTCAGCCTTCCTGGTAAAGTTTTCTCTAAGGTTCTTTGAGGACGTCTGGATGCTTCCTCGATATCTAGGAAGTATCCTAGATATCGAGGAAGCATCCTAGATGTCTAGGAAGCAACTGGGCTACAAGACACCTGGATCAAATGTTTGAATTGAAAGGATTGTACCTCTGGGAGTCTGGTCTCTGGGGAAAGGATGTGTCAACTGATTGTTGAATTTCTGATTCAAAAGGAGAATATGCTGCTCATCCTGGAACAGTGAAGGAGCTATTTATCCATTTTCAGCAAAGCATTGAGCCTCTTCCTAGTCTAAAATGGACCAGACTTTGGGGTACTCAGTGTTGATTATGCCATACGGTGGTATGGCGCGGTAGAGGGATGCCTGTCACTTTACCAACCTGTCAACCAGCTCCCACTGAGATGCTCCAGTTGAAAGGAATCCCAATTTAATCCGAACTTAAGCCAGCACAGGTAACATTGGCTCCCTCTGGACCTGTTCATTGGCGATGTCCTCCATCCAACGCCAATGACTTTACACCCAGATTCCTAAAACATCATCATGTAAAACGGCATAGTTAAAGTTCATTATTAGATCAAGAATCATCTTCAACCTGATTTAGTAAAGATGTGAAGTGTCTGTTTGTTGCAACAGTTTTAAAGCCATGGCTGCAGATTTTTGACGATGTTTGAGAGTAAATCAAGTCACAAGATGGTGGATTTCTCTGTTCCTTAGAACAGAAGCTCGTCTGCCTTCAGATCGATTTAACGTCAGAGAAAGATTTCCACAGGATGTCAGACAAAAAGTTGTGGGCTTCCCAGTCAGACAGCCCAGAGATTTTAGCTTCTTCACTCACCCTCTGTGTGTATACAGATCTGTTGGAGGCTGCAGCGCCTCAGGGGAATAACCAGCCTTTAACTCGCTGCTGCAGACATCCTGACAGCTCGTCTCTGGACAATGTTTCACATCAAGCTGACTGAGCTGCTGCTGCAGATTTTAGTCAGGAGGGTGAGAGCAGAAAGACATTGGGAACGCGTGTAACTGACTTATTAGTAAAACATTAGACCGCCGAGGCCCTGCCTGAATTTGACCTTCCTCAGTCTCCATGGTGGTTGCCCTGGTTGTAGGATGGATCATTGGTGAGGATTTGGACCCAAACCCGGCGAAGATAAGACCTTCATCCGATCAATTAACTCTGAATCATCTTTTATAAATATGATAGATCCCCACCTATTTACATATTTCATTGGCACTGATTGGTTGCAGAGATAAGAGCCTTCCTCCAAAGACCTTAGCTTCTGTCGTAGAGATAATACAGTTTCCACTGTGCATATTAATGCAAACTGAAGTATGTTTGGTGTTTAAACTGCAGTTATTAGCATTTTAGAGCCGGTCTCGTGTATTTGTTGGGGGTTGAGGTCAGCAACCACCATGAATACGACTTCCTATGATTTCCTCAATGGTGGGCACAGCTAACTAAAAAGCTAGCTATGCTAACCCTAAAGCACTAATCATAAGCATTAGTTTTGCTAATGCTAGAGTGCTACATCAACATGGAGTTTAGTTGAAGCTAATGCTGAAGCGCTAACGTCAATTCAAAATATAAAGATTACAACGTTTCAGCACCAATTTAATTTTGACGTAAATGACATGTTCTATAATTCCCTAAGATATTTACATTTACCTCTCGTTCTCTGCTGTCAGTGATTTATTTTGTTCCCGTACGTTTCCTGTTTTAAATAAAGTTATTGGGAATAAAAGAGAGAATGTGAAAGGAAACAGAACTGCAGCCTAAAGAGACTTCAAAATAAGAGCATGAATATAAACGTCAAGCTACTTGAAGAATTCTTAACAGGAGAAACTAAAACTTCAAGCCAAACTTTATTCAACTGAAAGTTGAATTAGCACTTTATAATTTAGTCCAGAAATGTTAATTTAGGAAAAGATGAGTGAACTAAATATTTTCAGAATTAGTAAAAACACTAAATAAAATAACAGCTCAGTTGCTAGCGCCCCCCAGTGGATTGGCTTATTAGATGTTTGAATATATCTCAGTAGTTTAGAGGTGAGAGGATGATAGAAGGGAATATTTAATTTGGAGATTTCCCCTCCAGATTGCTTTCAGAGCCATTGTTTTCTCCCAGTGATGTTTAACGTGGGGAGCAGAAAACGGTGTTAATGTTGAACTGCAGTCGGTGTTTAACGTGTTGGAGGCCGTGGACCTTCCTGAGCTGCAGCAGCTGCCCTCTGCGACCCCATCACTGTTTGCGGTTTATTAACCTCCTTCTTGTTTACAGACTCCAACAAATTGCTGGAAACACTCGGGGGAAGCGCTGCTCTCAGGTCAGCGCCTGTTTGCTGGTTTCTCTCTGTTAGCGCTGCTTATCCTCCTCTGCAGCTCCGCTTTCACTCCACTCTTCACAGACATTAATGTTACATTAAATTTGGGGCTTTTAATGATTTATTTGAGCCATTTTTTACCAGCATGGGATGATTATGCTGCAAAGAAACAGCAATGATTAAAAAAAAAAAAGTTTAGCGCAATTTATGAAGTATTTTCTCTAATTCACACAGGAGGAAAATTGTGCATAAAAGGTCAAAAATATAAATACATTTATTTCTTGGAGAAGCAATTTCACAGTTTATTTACACAAAATGTGTACGACATTTCATTAACCTTTTAGACAGGATTGATGCATGTACCACTTTGTAGCAAAAAAGTTAATTTCCAGCTTCAGGCCCCGACATTTTATTGGTAATCAAGATTTAACAGATTATGAACTGGTGAAAAACCAGTAAAATAAACAGCTCAGATCTCAGTGCAACCAGTCAAACCACAACCCAACAGACGGCCCATGAAAACATGTCTCTGCCTTCATCGATGATGAGTCAAATCTGTTTATTTATTAGCCGTATTTCTGCCAAATGTTCAAACATTTTATAACTATTACAAGTTATAGTCTCACTTGGCAAACTACTCCAGACGGCAGTTTTATTGAGAGCTTTCCTCCATTTTGAGGAGCCACGCTGAGCTCTGGTGGGCTTTACGCCCTCTGGTGACGTTAGGTTCACCAAGTGGGATGGTAATGACCCCTGACCCCAGACTGGTCCTTCAGAGTCCAGTTGGCTGGTGGCTGCCTCCTGGTTGGCCTTGTTTGACCTTCTGCAGCCAAGCGACCGGTAAAACTTATTGATGTGAAAGTTTGTAAACATTGACATGAACACAAGAAAGTTAAAAATGTTCGACTTGCTGCTGTGGTTATCAGGTTCTGTGTGTTGGGATCAACCTAATTGGTGGAAAACTGTAGCTTTTCACCCTCGTGTTGCTCCCAGTGTCTGAACCCCATTAGCCTCAGGGCCCCTCTGGCCCCGTCTCTGTCTGGTTGTTTGACAAATAATACTGCAGAGATTCACTGACTTTGTAAAGTAACTACTGCTGTAGCTCAGCACTTTATGTTGTCATCTGTTAAATCGTCTGTTTTAATTCCAACAAAATCACGGATGTTTGTCCTCACCTGTCAGTGATCCTAATTTCATGCCTGATTTAAAGGTGTGTAATCACGTTGCGGTAAAACTAATTACATGCTGTTCACAGTGACTTTGAGTCGTGCATAATTGAGCCTCAGGAAACGAGCAGCTTGCATTGAATCCATGAGGCGAGTCGAATAATTCTCATTTACTTTGCACTTTTGCTTCGTCACGTTCTGTTGAACCGGGGAGACGTTAGACGGCGTGTTTTTGTTCATGTTCTCAGTCTCTGACCAGCCTGATGAGTCCATCACACCGCGCCTGGATCTGGAATATTCTGAAGAAACTGTAATTATTACTGACAGATTACTCTTCTCAGTGATGAAGCATGAACAGCTCATTACAGAGCTGTATTCAACACACCACTGCTCAGAGTAAAACAGCTAATGCATGATGCTGCTAGCTTACATGCTAACTATGCTAACAGCTCGGACACATAAGCGATCAACTGAAAATATAAACCATTTCTGTCAACAAAGTAAGTAGTATGCTATATATATATATGTGTGTGTGTGTGTGTGTGAAATAAACATCAACTTGCAGGCTGTGATCTGCCTAAAGAAAAGCTGCAAACGATCTACAGCGCATCGCCAACAGGAAGTGCAAGTACCGCACCTTCCAGTTTCCAGCTTTTCAAAATTAAACTGAATAAACAACGTAAAATACACTAAAAGACTGTCAGACTGAACAATCAGTGGTGTTTGAGGAGCCAGAATAAAACCTGGTATAGTCCTCAGTCCTTAGCAAATGCATATTGATGCTAGCCTAAGTATGCCACATTTCCATAAACACAAAATATGAGCTATTTCTGCCAATAAACTTAGTTGGACAATGTAGATATAAGCTGCTACATGTGCAATAATCAATTTTACAAACTTACCAGCCACCTAAAAAAAGCTGCAAACAATCGTGGAAGCTAACATCGCTAACAGGAAGTACGAACTCCACAACTCCGGATTTTCAAAATTAAACTGAATGAACACCGTAAAATACACTAAAAATAGTGTCACACTGAACTAACAAAGCCAGTAGAGGAGTCAGAACTCGAACCTGCAACTGTCTTTATAGCCTTGAGATAAATTTACAAAGAAAAGCTGCCGGCAAAATATGAACCTCGCAGAAAGTTTGTATTTTAATATTTAAGCACTGAAGCACTTCTATTCTGATTGCTTCACTTTATAGTTATTCCTCATTTTAGTTTCCTATGTTTGCCACAGTACAAACAGAACAAAAGAAAGAGGAGAAATCGACAAGATGCTCTACGTAGCATAATGTTAATATTTGCAGCAGTGAAATTTTCCTCTGAAAAAGTGAGTTGAATCTGTGAAGCTCTTGAGAAAAACCTGCCGTTTTGGGAATCCTGCGGCTTCAGGAATAATTTACAGCGGAAACGTTGTTCAAAGCTTAAACAGCTCACAGAGAAATGCAGATTTTCCAGCTGAAGTGGCTTTTTGACTACTTTTAGTTATTTTCAGTTTATTCTTATTAAACTGTGGAAAACTGCAGCTTTGAGCTGTTTGTAACAGTTTTCATGACTCAGGCTGCGGCCAGATTCCTCCAGATGATCAAATATGGCCAATAATGAGTCGGCATTTTATTTTTAGGAGATAAACATAAAGATAAACATCAAAGAGAATGGATATAAATAAACAGATGCCACACTAATGTCGAAGAAAACAGCTTTACAAATATATTACAGGTTCCTGTAGTGTAGGGTCATTCTTTGAGGAAATTCATGGAAATATTGCAGAAAAATTTTTTTTTTAATTGTTTAAAAAAAAAATAATTTATTAGATCTGTATTTAAAAACAATAACTGGCTCCATTTAGCATTTAGCCAAATTATTAAGAACTATTGTGAAGATTAAATGAAAGTGTCCCAAGAATAAACCCTTGAGGAACTCCACAATCCATATTCACCAATTCAATTCAAATTAAAAATATTATTGATCCGAAATTAAAATTAAATGTCAGTGTGTATCAGATTATTATCGGCAGGAAAGATCTCCTGTAGCAGTCTGTGTTGCAGTGAATCAGAAGAAGCCTCTGACTAAAGACACTCACTGAAACAAAAGTAATTTTTATTTTGTTAAATCAGATCTGAACTAGTTTAGCAGAAACTATTTTGTGTCCGAAGCCTCCTTCAGATCGACTCAAACCAAAACAGGAGTTTTAGCTGCATCGCCGTTAGCATCCGTTTAGCTTAACGCTTCTCCAACGCCGTCTCAGAACTGTGCTGCACTCCAAAGAAACAACATGTGTGAAATTCTGTTTAGTAAATTTACTCTTCATTGCTTTCCAGTCAGGATTTAGAGTCCAGCTGCCGGCGCCGGTCTGCAGTCGCTGAAACAGGCCTTTAAATTAACCGCGCAGAAACATTCAGAATGCTAACCAGATGCTCAGCGTTCGCTAACCATAAAGAGCAGCTGGAAACAAGGTAAGAATGGTTGAACAGCAGATGCATAATTCCTCAGGGAGCTGTTAGAGTCTTCAAGTGCTCTCCATTTAATATGTTGTCATATATATTAATTACCCCCTACCCATAATGCCCTGACCCCCCGTGCCCCAGCGGCTCATTGATAGCGTCGGGCTGTTAGCGGTGCGATCCGGCTGAGTGGCGGCGGTGTGAGGAGGTTAACGCAGATCCACAGGCTGTGCATTAATCACTGAAAGGTCAGGCGGGGAAAGGCCGCCGCAGCAAATTAGTTCATGTGATCTGAATGCACACGAACCGCGGAAAGGTAAAGCAAAATCAATGGATCAGACGACGACTGCCTGCATTCATCAGGCTGCTCAGGCAGACGTGACCAGCGGAGGATTGTTATGTCGACTGAACTCAATCGACAGCTGTCGTTAAATGAATTAATCATTTCCTGAGGATGAAACCGAAGCGTTTCTGGTTCTGAAGGGAACCAGCCTGCAGACTCTGGACAAGTCCTCATTTTACCGTGGATGGAAAACGATAATGAAACAGCTGGAGGATAACACCTCTGGGCTGAAACGTCTCCACAACAATCAGCAGACACAAATGGAAACATTCACTTTGACAGGATGAGATCTTACAGGAAAACCATCACACTTCCATGAACAAGCTAGCATCGCTTTATGGGCTCCAGAAAACAGGATCTTCACACTTTTTAACCAAAATCATCCTTAGAAAATCAGACTTCACCGCCTCAGTTCTGCTTCTCTTGAGCTCCTTTCAGGATGAGCTAATTTAGGGTTCTGTCGCTTTTATGCAAATGAACTGCTGCAGGCCACGCCCCCTATATCAGTGTTCATACTTTATGAAGCAATGAGGAAAAAGAACAGTCAATGGGCTCTTTGCACCTATGGTGTTGACGTCACATCTCCAGGAGCTAATGCGGCTCATTTGTTTCCGCTTTGAGTTACCATGACTGCTAGAAAAGACTAAGTCCTATTTTTGATGCAAAAATTTAATTAATTTCCAAGCGATCCTGAATTAAGAAGATGGTGGCTTGGAAATATCTGTCGCTAC
>NW_006799986.1:765363-809039 GCF_000485575.1 Poecilia formosa | reverse complement strand
GTAAATGATATTTGTATTGGATCGGAAACAATCGAGCCGCTTTTCCCCGAACACGGAAGCTGAGGTGCAAAGAGCCCATTCCATCAAAAATAATTCTCTTATTTTCTTAATTTTATTTTCATGCAGAAGCTGTGATGTCACTTCCTCCTTCACCAGCCGCTCAGGTTAGTTTCTCACTGAGCTTTTGTTGATTTACAATCTAAAATATTTAAATGTTTAGCTTTGGGGTAAATATTTGCTGCAAACAAGATGTTTAGTTAGCAAGTATTGCTAGCTAAAATTTAGCAACCAAACATTGTTTGCTAAATAAGCAATATTTAGCAAACAATGCTAAATATTTGGAGTCTAGTTTGGAGTTATTTAATCTCCAAGTTCTTGTAGCTAAACGTTTTTCTCCAAACAAGATGTTTATTTTGCAAGCTAAGTATTTAGTTTAATAAAAGCTAAATATTTAGCTTGCTAATTTGCTTGATGCTCAACAATTATGACTAAATAATCATTTTCCAGACTTAAACATTTACTAGTCACCAAAAACTGTCTGAATGGTTTTTATTGTTTCCAGAATTAGTAGAAACAGGAAAATGTAAAAACAGTGAATTTTTAACACTAGTTCTAGTTTAAAAACCGGTTTTCTGATGCAGCGCTTGTTCACTTTGTGTTTTCTTCCAGAAGCTGCTGAAGGTTTTCGACTGAAAACAGAACCAGACATCGTTTCTCCTGTAAACTTTCCTTCCTCTGCAGCAGCCAGCAGCTTTGTGTCTGATGTTATCGCTCTGCTTCTTGTTGTTTGTCTGTTCTGCTGTAGTTGTGTTTCGGTCTTTGTCTCCAGTGTTTTGCTCTGATAGAGAAAAACTCCTGGATTTAAAGCGGCTCTTATCGCTAAAAAGACATTAAACGAGAGGCTCAGATGTCCGAAGTGACATCCCACTCTGGGAGATGAATGGATCTCCGCTGCAGAGCGTTCCCATTATGGAATCACCGAGAGGCTCAAGGACAAATCTGGGAGAGAAAAGTGTGAGCGTTTTATTAGATCATTGCTGCGTTAAAGCATTCGGTTACTCTACAAACATGCTGCATGCCTGGATGTAGTTTAGGTGAAGTAATAAAACCTGGTGAATGCTTTATGTTGGTGCTCAAAAATGAGTTTCCTCCAGATTTAAAATCATATTTGTTGTTTCTGCTGCGACCTCCATTATCCAGGACATAAAAGCCCCCCTACGAAGCTAAATTAAAATGTTTGTCACCTTAAAATGAAAATGAAAAAAGAAAAAACAGAAGGTTTTTCTTTTTAAGTGCTGAGTCCTGACAGTGTAAGCAGCCAGCAGCGCCGTTCGGCGTCAGATGGTGCAGCAGGTTGGTGAAGGTTCAGGACGCAGATCATCACAAAAAGACAAAGAGAAAAAACTAAATTTAAACAGATGTCTTAGTTAAACATGTAAGCCTTCTTAATAAATCAGGTAATAGTATATTAAAGTTTACACCAGGACAGTCTGATTAAATGTAACAAGTTTGAAAGAAAATGTCTCAAGTTCCACAAAAATGTCTGTAAATTATGCAAAATGCTTTTTCTTAATTCTGTTGTGACACTAAAGTGATAAAATAAAATTTTAAAAATGTATTTTGTTTTCTTAGGAGCCGTTTTGGAAGCCTTTGTAAAGTTACAGTCAGAAATTAACAGCAATAATTTGATCTTATAACAGGAAACAAAACGAAAGTTCAGTTTTCAAAGATATTTTCATCATTTTATTAATTTACTTATAACTAAGCTAAATAGTTAGCTTGCTAAATATTCAGCTCAATGCTAAATATTTAGTTTTCAAACTAAAAATGATCTTCCTAGCTAAACATTTAGTTTGGAGCTAAATATGCGGCTTATAAAACATATTTAGCTTAGTAAATTAAATGAAGTTTATGAACTTCATTCTGTGGCGAATCCAACCACAGAACCTTTAAATGAATGATTTAGTTTGCAGCTAAATATTTAGTTTGCTAATTAAACATCCAGGCTGGAGCTACATATTTCCCCTCAAGCTAAACGTTTAGCTCGCTAACCTTCCTCAGAGTGGTGCGTTCAAAGACACTCCTTTACTGCTGGCTGGATTTGGTGCGTCTGTGTTGAGCTTTGAATTGAAGTTTCTTTTGTTTGGTGTCAGACATTTTGTTTTTAAAGGTCATGTGTACAAAGCGTCTGGCGTTGCCCTTTAGCTCCCGGCGCTCTGTCAGACTCCTCCAAGGCGTCGCTGTGTTTGTTTCCACATCACAAACTTTCCTGTGGAGCTGTGGAAGTCGCTCTGTTCAAACATTCAGCCTCCATCTCAGGCCAGGCTAATCCAGTGCTGCTGATGTTTATGAGCGCTCCATGTAATCATTTGCACCGTCTGGTTCCACCTCCAGGTGTGATGAGCAGCAGCTCGTCACCTCCTGACACCGCCGGACCCGGCGCTGCCGACAGACAGCCTGAAATTGATTCCCCAGCTCCAGGCTGGATTCAGTCGTCGGCTGTAATTGTGTTACAGGTGACCGCATCAGCAGCAACACATGAGCTGCTGGGTTTATTGGAGATGAAGCCTTCCTCCGCTTCGCCGATGACGAGCAGAGAGGAACCTGTCAGCCAGATAAGGTCAGCAGCGGGAGAAAGCTTCATTACATTAATTATCTCTCTGCAAACTCTTCTCTGACCGACTTTTATTTACCATAACTGGCTCTGCTGTTATTTTTAGCAAAGGAAAATGGAGACATTCCTTTTACAGACTGCTTACAGAGTCCAGGTGTTACAGGATTCTTGTTTCTCTTGAGTCATAACAAGTTGATTCTTGAAACTTATGGTGCTGTTCAGCTCAGTTCAGTCCGCTTTAATCCAACTCCAGTCTGTTTGCCTGGACAGTCCGGTTCATTTGGGGAGGAACGAACGCTAAGCAAACCAAAAACCAAACTCTGCTCCGCCTTAAAACCTCGGTCTTCGGTTGAAGGGAACTCTGGTTCGGTTTGAATGCATATGGAGACGCTCCAACAGCAGGAAGTGGACTACAAAGCAGGGCATTCTGGGTAGATACAACCAAAGCTAACATGCTAGCGTAGCGCTAGCAGCAGAAATGGCTCCTGGTCTTTAGCCTAAAGAGAAATCCTCCAACCGCTAAAATCTGACGCCTCCATCTTGTTTCCATCTGGTGAAGAAGGAAGTTGCTCTCAGTGTCTCCAGAGGTTTTTATGTCGTTTCCTTCAGTGGTTCTTGGTGCAGCGCCCCCACAGGCCAGGAGGGGAACAGGTTGGTTTGACTCATAGAACCACAGCAGCTGGAGGTGGAGCAGATGTTCTGGTTCCAGTAGAACTGGGTCAACCAAACTTCCATTTACACAAAATGTAAACAGAAATGGAGACGTCAGATTTTAGCGGTTGTAAGATTTTTATTTGGTTTTGACTAAAACTACCCACCATTTCTCCCACTAGCGCCAAGCTATCATGTTTGGTTGTGTTCTATTTACCCAGAATGCCCTGCGCTGTAGTCTGCTTCCTGCTTCTGGTCCGCTTTGCGTTCACACATGCATTCAAACCGAGCCAGAATTCACTTCAACCGAACCCAGACGGAGGTTTCCAGGCGGTCCAGAGTTCGGTTCGTTCATACTTCCCCAAAGCAAACTGGATCTTCTAGGCAAACCAACTGGAGTTGGATTAAAGCGGATTAAACGGGGCTGGTGTGAACGCAGCCTGGTGGTTTTCTTGAAGAGGACTAACAGGTGTTGATGGTCCAAAGATTTGATCAAGAGGAAGAATCGCACAAACACGCTCTGCAGAAGGGAAATGCAGAGCGCTCAGGTTTTACCACTAGACTGAACTCTCACCTGCTGAGTTCCACCCTACAGGTACCAGCCCGATGGCGCCCTCTGCTGGAGAACTGAACACCCAGGTCTACCTACAGGAACCGGCAGGTTTCCTTTTGGGAACTTAAGTTTACTTTAGGAAAACTTTCATGTTGCTTCCTGGAATCTACAGATTAATTTTGACACTGACTAAATTTAGAAAACCTCTTGTGTTATTTGCATAACGATTCATAATAATTAAAAAAACTGAGGCGAAATGCAGGAACATGCACCTCAGAGATCTGCTGGCAAAAGCATTTAAAACCTGGTGTGTATTTTTTATTACTGCAGCTTTTCTACTTTGTTTTTGCTGTCTTTAATGTTCTGCAGAGCACTTTGTTCAACAGTAATTTGTTTAGATGGCCTCCATAAATAAACCCAATTTCATTTCATTTGGGTTTTCATCATCTTCCTACGCCAGCGCTCATGTCTTCCTGGTGCTCAGGAAGATTAACTCACAGCTGCTGGTACGGATGTTTAGTCTAACTGATTATTTTCACCCTTTAAAGCTGTAAAAGTTTTTAAAATGACGTTGAAAACAAAATGAAACGCGACACGTTAAGCAGGATGGGAGATATTCTTGGTTTTATGGAAGGTCAGATCATTTCAGATTTGCTCATGCTGCATTAGAAAAACTGCACTTAATATGAAGGAATGTATTCGTCTCTGCAGGGCGGCTCTCCGTGCTGATGCTCCTTGATGAGGCTTGGCAGAAGCATCGAGGAAACATAAGCTCAAAATAGATCACAGAACGGTGGAGCATCCTCTCATCTTGTTAAAAGGACATGAGAGGGGAGGCAGGGATGGAGCTTAAAGAAGGAGGGCTGAGATTTAATTATTTACTCCATTAGTCATGTTGTTGAAGCCTTTGACAGGAAGTCAGGAAGATATTGAGCACAGCATCAAGAGCCGAGTCCCTGAAAACAAAATATGGAGGCACTAAAGACTGAGAAACGTATCAGAACATCATGGGCTTGTTGACCCTACAAGCTAGCATTAGCTAGCTAGCTGGAAAGGTTTCCACTGGTTGTCTAACCCAAAAACCACTGGACTGTACTCAGCATTTCACTCTAACTTCATTTAATTTGAATCTTATATTTGGCTGTAACTTTGCTGCTACATCAAAACAACAAGGGATATTTCAATGGTGGACACCGCTAGCTAACAGGTTAACTGTGCTAACTCTAAAGCACAAGTAACAAACATCATTTATGCTAATGCAATACATAAATAAGGCAGTTAGCAGAAGCTAAACGCTACACCAACATGATATTTAGAGGAAGCTAACGCTAAACTGTACGCCAACATGACAGAACGGATATGTGAACGCCAAGCAAACCGGAGGCTGCTCCAAAAGCAGGAAGTGGACTACAGAGCACGGCATTCTGGGTAAATACAAGCAAAGCTAAAGTGCTAGCCTAGCACTAGCAGCAGAAATGGCTCCTGGTCTTTAGCCGAAGACTAAAGATAAATCCTCCAACCGCTAAAATCTGACGCCTCCATCTTGTTTCCATCTTGTGAAACAGGAAGTTGCTCTCAGTGTCTTCAGAGGTTCTTGTGTTGTTTCCTTCAGTGGTTCTTGGAGCAGCGCCCCTACAGGCCAGGAGAGGAACAGGTTTTGGTTGGTTTGAGAACCACAGCAGCAGAAAATGTAACAAATGTTTTGGTCCCAAATCAAACTGAGACTAGAGGAATATCCCAAAGCCCTAAAGTTAAATGAAAAACAGAAACTTCTGGTGTTTTTATCACCTTGTTGATCTCCTGTCGTTCCTTCCTGCCTTGTTGTGTTTATTTGTCCTTTCCGTCTCTCTGTACCCGACTCCAGCAGCAGGGAACAACAAATATTATTTGTAGCTTATCAGAGATGACTCGGTGCTGCCTTGTCGGGACGACTGGGCGACTCGTTTGATTTAATAAAAAACTCCACGGTTCTGACAAGGTTCACGTCTCTGAGCGTGGCGCCTCTTCAGAAAAGCCATGTTGTTATTTCACTTAATCCTCCCAGCTCTCTGTGAAATATCACATTTCTTTTTCTTCTCTCTCACTGACGCCGGGATAAAAGTGTTTATTTTCAGTTTTCAGTCCAGATGTGCAGCCCAGTGAAACCCAGTCTCATTTTAAAAGGATTTATTAATATGGCATAAAGGAGCAGCGGCAGCAGTGACAGATAATTTTAAGAGGATTAAGAGAAAAGCCAACCCACACAGACACATTTTAATCTCATCTTTAGAATAAAATAGTTGCCTTACTTTACAAAAGGCAATGCACCCCATGGAGGAGAAGAATCTCAGAGAAATACTGAAACCCAAAAGTGAGATTGCAGAAATATGGTCACACTGGTGGAAAGAGCCAGGAGGATAAACCCAAACGGTGATGGAGCAGAATCAGCCGCTCGCTGTGGCTGCAGGATCTGAGCCGGCCAAACGAACTGCAGAGATCCAGGAACAAACCGGAGCTCACACAGCTCTCCCATGAGCTCCACCCTTTACCCACCATTTGTTCCTTCTGATCTGCACCGGATTTACAAGGGAGCAGCGGTGGGCACACTTACGCTAATCTGCTAATAACTCTGAAAATGTTTGGTGTTTCCATCAAATGAATTTAAACTCTTATCCTTGGATGTTTTGTAAACTTTCAGTTGAATAAAGTTCAACATCTGGTTATAACAGACGCACATGTTCTCGCTCTTATTTTGAAGGGCATGAACACTGTTTACGCAGCAGTTCCACTTCCTCTCCACACGTTCTTTACCCAGAATGCATCACTGTTTAAAATCTAATGAAAAGTACTAACTCCACCAGCAGATTACTTTGCTAACATCTAAAAAATGTTGTTATAAATGAAATAATCTGCCAGTGGAAGACGTATTTTTTAGTCAATAATTATGAATTATTTAGTTAAAATAAGCTCCTATATATTGGTAAAATGTTCTAAGTTAGATTTGTCTTTTTCTCCTCTGTAGTCAAAGAAATGATGCTATTCAGTGTAATAAACAAGAAAATCAGTCACTGACATTATTTCCATGAGTTTTAATTAAAACTCATGGCTCTTTCACCAGAAATGAAACTTATATCTAAAACTTCTGAGATAAAGTCTCAATATTCAAACTATGAAGTCAAAGAAAAACTGAAATGAGACTTTTCTGTTGACGACTTTCTCTGGTTCATAATTTTACAGTTATTTTAGAGACAAGCTTTGGTTATTTGGTCAGATTAAAGGTTTTGACTGTTCCATATTTGTCTGAGCTAAATGTGTCTGAATTTCAATAATTGGTGATAAATGTTTGGTATCGGGGGGTTTCTGATGTAAAATGTGGAGGAAACGGTAAACATGATGATGTAAATTAATTTCTGCTTCTGCTTTGAGATGAGAATCAGTCAGATTAATGAGGAGAGATTAGAGTGATGGGATTAGATTAAGGGAAACCTTTCTGGCCATATTTATCCTGGTGGTCTGATTGTTTCACTCAGTGTCAGCAGAAAACTGGCTGCTTGGTTGTTTTATGACTAAATTCTGGAGTTGCTTATTTACAAGCATTTTACTTATTATACTGTAATAATGTATGTAAAAGTAAAAACAGATTTTCTTAAATAGAATCACCAGTAAATCTATTTATTATTGAATAAATAATCCAGTATCTTCTACAGGTTATGTTATTAATAAATCACTAATAAAGGGAAATATCTAAAACATTTTGTCTGAATTTTTCCCACAGTTGTTCCATCGTGGAACAAAAAGTTAAATTAATCACACACAAGATGCTGAAACACTTTATATTCTGGCCTAGTTAAATAATCATGTCCTTTTATTTGAGGAAATCATGTAGATGTTAAATAAAAGTAGCCGTTGCATGGACGGAACCACAACTCAGTTCTGCTTGCTGTTTATTTTCTCTCCTGCCTGGTGCTTCCTCTGTACCCAGAATGCATCACTGCTCTACAGTAAACCGTTTAAAATCCACTGATGTCCTTCATGCTATCCGACTGGAGCTCTGCTGTGGTCAATTAGCCGAAACGCAACACAAACAACCTTCCTGAAGTCCAAACTGTACGTTATGTGTGTGTTTAAGTTAATGTTTATGATTAATGCTTTAAGGCAGGGGTCCCCAAACTACGGCCCGCGGGCCGGATCCGGCCCGCCACGTCATTTGTCCGGCCCCCTGAACAATGCCGGATCCGGCCCGCCTCCTCATACCAGAGAGCATTCAGTGTTTTTTTTCATATATTATATTTTCCGGTTTATATGTGGTTTTTTCTTCAACCACCAGGGGGCTTTTGAGCAGAAGTGAAACTAACTTTCCCTCAATGGAATACATACTAGTTAGTCCCAGTCACCGTTTCACTCACGGTTTTTTCCATTTGCATTCTGGGTAAAAATCTATCTAAAAGCGCGAATGTGTCGTCGCGCTCCCCCCCGCTCGACAGTTTCAAAGACAGAACAGCCTCCACCCCCCGTCGACAAGAATTTTCTAAGATTTCTTTCTACAAAACCTGAGACCGGCCCCCGACTACAGAAAGGAACAGCTATGTGGCCCTCGCAGGAAAAAGTTTGGGGACCCCTGCTTTAAGGTTAGCACAGCTAATGTTTCAGTTAGCAGTGCTAACTACTCAAAAAGGTTGAATTTTGTGTGTTAGCTTCTGCTAACTTCCATGTTGATATAGTACCTTAGCAAAGCTAATGTTTATTGTTAGTGCTTTGGGGTGAACAGAGCTAACTTTTTAGCTAGCATTTCCCACTACTCAACATAATTTAATTTAGCACTTTAGCATTAGCTTCTGCTAACTTCCATGTTGGTAAGGCGTTGCTAATGTTTCTGATTAGTGTTATGCCTCAGTTTTCAGAGTGTAAATGATGACTTAACTGTATTGAACGTGAATAAAAAGCAGCTGACTCTTTAAAAAGTCGTTTGTTTGTCCGCTGACAAAACCAAGATGGATAAAAATGTGTAGAAGTTTCTCCAGAATCAGAGCGTGAAAGATTTCTCCTCAGTATGTAAATGAAAACCTTTCTGATGCATCAGCATGAAGCAGCTTCTCACTCATATTGATTCCCCACATCTGCTGGGAGGAACATCATCTGTATGCAGGGAAACTCTGTTCTATATGGATGACTGGGGCCGCGCAACATTTAAATATCTATTAATCTTTAAAAGACCATCTCACTTATCTGCTGAAGAGTATGTTTCTGGGTTCCGGCGTTGTGGCTTTTTATGGACGGAAACATAATTTGACCAGAAGTAGCTCGAGTTACGCAGGCTCTCTGAAGAGTCACCAGGATAACCGCCTCTGCTGGAACTGATTTTTCTCTAAGCTTAGTGAGCGTTGATGAACACCTGCGTGCCACTGAGGCTGTCAGCGTTATTCCAGCTTTGTTTTTATTCCACCTCTTCCCTACAGTAAAGAACCTGCATTCAAATGTCAATCTACCATTGAAATGAAACATATATGCTCTGGATGTGATAAAGATGCAACAAAGCAGGATTAGGAGCATGTCAAAATGTTACAAACAGCTTTCAAAATGCTCAGTATTCACCCACATGCAGAGTTTTTAGGTTCGGTTAGCTTCAGTGAGAAAAGATTTTAGCAAATTTAACCATTTACTGCTAAAATGAGCTAACATGAAAAATTAAAATAAGTACTTTTGTTCTCAAACAGCTTCCAGATGAAGCAGAGATTATTAATTTGAAAACAACAAATTAAAATCCACATACATTTAGCTTTAGATTGCAAACTGTTTGGTTCTGTTTGAAGGAGTCAACGATTTAAAACCAGTTGGTTAATGGAGTCAATTTAAAATCTGAATCTGCCTCAATAATTTAAACTTTTTTATGTTAATTTTTTCTCTCCTTTTTCGGACTTTGTCTGAAAATTTGATGAACTTAGTGAGATCTGATTGGTGGAGGGCTGGATGTTCATGCTATGTGTTAACGTCACAAGCTGCGTTTACATTACAAATATGTTCAAAACTTTGTCCATATTCCGCAAATGTAAAAAAAAAATAAAAAATTTTGCAACTGAGGCGATTCTATTAAGTAAGAAACAGAATTGAAATCACATGTGAATACATTTAAGCGATATGTCATTAAAAACATCATCCTCCAGCCACTTCCTGTCTTCATCATCTTTGTTGTTTCTGCCAGTAGCAACATCCTGTTGTTGATCACATGACTTGTGTGATGCAAAACAGCAAAATAAACCAATTTTGATACGACTACACACTTCATTCTAGCACCAAAACTTTTTATTGAAAAACAAGACTTATTTCTAAGTTGGTGTTTTTCTATTAAGCAAATTTAATTTCTAAACGTTAAAATTTAAGGGAAACACATGTATAGCTGGAGTGGTCAGAACTGAATATTGAAAATATCCAGGTGAAATAAAAGGATTTTAATTTTCCCCGATCTTTGGTCTCTTTCACTGGAGATACGTGACGGATAACAGGAAACCAATTAGTTGATGTTAAATTTCATTATGTTGTGTTGAAACACTGAAAGTGGAAAAGAAAACATCGTCTCCATGTTAAAGCTGAGTTCAACATCAGCCGCCTTTCAATGAGACCTATGAGAATCTATCAACATGTCCAAAGCCAGGCGGTGATGAATGAAGCTCTCTGCTTCACAACAGGTTCAACAAGGCGCCCGGTTCCCGAGCCGGCGGCCGCCGTCAGCGCTGACAGACGACGTCTGGGCGCGAAGTGAGTGATTCCCAAGGACGTCCGCACCGTCAGAACGGGAGAGAAACAAATGAGACGGAAGCAGACGGCTCGGAAACGCGGCGATGAGGGGAACTGAGAGGGAGAACAGGCGGCTAAGCGCCGCCGCTCCACGGTGGTGAACTCATCCATGAAGAAGAGATCTGGGGACGGATTGCTGCAATAATACATCACAGTCCAGTATGGAGCTCCGTCTGTAAAAATACAGACAAAAATAATCAGTGGTAACATCGTATTTCTACAGTGTTATTCATTTATTTATAAATGTCACATTTTCAAGCTAAATATTTGGCTCCAAATTCAATATTTTGCTAGGAAATATGTAGCTAAACATATAGCTCTAAGCTGAATGTTTAGTTAGCCAGCTAAATATAGAGCTGTAAGCTAAACTTAATTTAACTTAAGCTGAAATACTGAACATGTTGAGTGGAAAAGAAACGATTAGAAACAATTAAATTGAAACACCAGCAGTTTATCCAAAGCAGGGGTCCCCAAACTTTTTTTTTACTGCCGACGACATATTCGCGTTTGTACATAGATTTTTACCCAGAATGCAAATGGAAAAAAACCGTGAGCGAAACGGCGCTGACAAGTATATATTCCATTGAGGGAAAGTTTCATATCTGCTCAAGAGCTCCCCTGGTGGTTGAAGGAAAATCCACATATATATGAAAAAAAACACTGGATGCTCTCTGGCATTGTTCAGGGGGCCGGACCAAATGAGGAGGCGGGCCGTAGTTTGGTTTGATCTAAAGGTTTCCAAGACCCATCTTTTGTTTTGGTAGTCGACTTCCGGTTCTCAGCAAGAGGATTAGCATATCAGCTAAATATTTAGCTCGAGCTAAGTAGCTAACTGGTTGGTACGTCCTTTTTGTATCTCAGAGGAATAAAGCATTTTTAAGACTGTTTCTGTCTTTTCTCTAATTGTTTCACCTTTAAAATAAAAAGTTTTCATTTTACTAAAGTTGATCTCTAATCTTGTAATTTGGTAGTTGATTTTAAGTTGTTCTTTTCTTTTCTTGCCTTTCTATCCTGATTTTGCCACTAGGGGGCGCCAGAGGGGAGAACTTTCTAAACTTTTCCAGATTCTTCCAGATGTTTGAATTATTCAGAAAACTCTTCCTGCCTTTTATTTACTGGACATGTTACAGTTTGGGCTTTGGTTAGGCTGGGCATCGTATCTGAAGACATATGTATGGAGCTAAATTGGTGCCAAAAAATTTGTTAAAAAAAAAATAAAATTGGAAAATGAAAGAAAAAAATGAAACTGAATAAAAAAGCTCACATCTACTTTTCAGATTAAAAGGATTCTTCCAATTATTCTTTATGTTTCAAAATTATTTTTCAAATTCAGAATTATTTTTCAGTTTTAAAATTATTTTTAAATTTCAAACTGTTTTTTTAAAGCTTAAACATCTTTTTTGAACAACCTAATTTAGCTAAATAGGAATGATTTCTATTATTGTTTCCCATTAGAACCCTGTTTCCTGTTTTATTTTGAAAGTACTGATTATCTTTTCTATATCCTCTGCTCTCCTTCTCATCGTCTTTAGTGTTTCCACTTCTGTCAGTCAGGATTGTTTTTGTATGTTTTTATCTCTATATTTTATTTAATAGATCTTCCGGTGTTCCGGTCCATTCTTTCAGACTCCGTCCCTCCAAGCAGTAAAATGCCTGGTGATTTACTTCGTGTGATTAGAGAAGGTCGATAAATAATCTTCCCGTCTTCTGAGGAGATCTGAACATGAATGTGTGTTTGCTTCACACACTGCCGATAATTACTGGATGCATCCAGAGTCTCTGAGGGTTGATTATAAAACCCTGGTGGGTTGAAGCTCATTTACCATAAAAACATCTCCATTTCGTTTTCTGTTTGAGTTCATATAAAAACTACAGGGGGAATAATTAAGGTCTTTCCAGATCAGGCGGCATCTTTCTCTGAAGTTCAGTTAGCAGCGACGCTCAGCGCTGCTTTCTGATGCTACTGCTGTCATTAGCTTTGTTTCCCCGTAGAAAGGAGTCCTGGTCTCTTTCCAGACGGAAGCGTCAGCCGCCTGTCTGCTACCAGAAACATGAAAAACATTCTTGTATTGTTGTTTACCTTTGTGTTTGGTTTGGGGTCTTGCAGCCCAGAGATTCAGTGTTTATCATAAGTATCCTTTTTGTCCATTTAAAACCCAGATGGTCATGGCAGCACCAGTTTTCTACTGGTTCTTCCAAAACCAAGTCCTCCAAGACAAACACCAAATAATTAGAGTTCAACTAATATTTAACCATATTGGACAACATAAAATGTAAAAATTAATGGAAAAACTGTTAAAAGCTACTTCCTGGTGTCAAACTAATAATTATAGTAAACTAATGTTTCAGTTATTAAATGCAGCCACTCAGTGCTACACAACCTGAACTAATCAGCACAACAGTTTTATATTAAATGAACACACAGTAAGAGTAATGAAAGTTTCCTTCCTGGTGGTTCCTCTCCACTGTCGCCACATGCTTGATCAGCAGCAGCAGCAGTGACATGTGGAGAGGCTGGGATCTCATTGGTCTACAGGTGTTAGAATATTTACTGTATTTGGATGAAGCAGCTTCTGTGTATTTCAGATATTATATCTACATAATAAACTGAACTGGATGTGACTCGTAATGTGACATCATTAATCATTAATGTGATGATCATTAATATTCTCCGTTTTCCAGGGAACATTTCACTTCTGTCTCTGACAGGAACCCGGTGGGGAGCGATGGAGGTTGTCAGCTCACACGCCGGGTGTTTCCTGCCGCGCGCCGTCGTACCTGCTGCCTGGGGCGACGCTGCGGCGCCTCAGGGGCGAAACCTCAGCAGCTGCTGCAGCCTGCGTCACGGCGCAGGTCCCACAGGAGGACATCTGCTCCGGAGAGGCCGGGATGAAACAGAACCGCTGCAGCTACTCTGCTGCCGCTCATCGTTTCCTCTGGTCTCACCTGAGTCAAGCCGCTCCCCGCCTTTTAACAAAACTGGTGTCAAACATTTGTGCTACGTTTGTGCAGCAACATTTTTTGTTTGTGCTGCTTTTGCTGTGAAGATAATAAAAGTTTAAAGGTCAAAAGGTCAACCAGCACCGCCACATTACCCAATTCATTGGCTTCAAACATTTGTGCTACGTTTGTGCTGCAAAGATTTTTGTTTGTGTCACTATCATTTTACAAAATTAATAAACATTTTAACCTCTAAACTTTCATTAATATTTTCAAAGCAAAAGCAGCACAAATAAGCTGTTTTGCTGCACAAAAACAGCCGAGTTTATTGTCACCAAATTAGTTTAATTTTGGTTGGCTGGCTGACCTCTATGACCTCTGTAAACACTTATTAATATCTAATATCTTTAATGAAGACACTTAATATTTTTAAAATGGTTGCAGCACAAACAAAACATTTTTGCTGCACAAACGTTTGACACCAGTTGAAGGTGGAGGGAGAAACTTCACTCAGGATTTATTCTCTCATTAGATCAAATCATTAAAAGTTAAATTGAAATAAGACAGTTTTTCTATTTTGTTCTCCAAATAATGTAATTTTCTTTTAATAAGACAAATAAAAAATAAACCTCTGCAGCAGGAGGCGTTGTTTCTTCTTTCTGCCTTCACTGGAGCAAACTGTGTCATAAAAAATGTTCAGAGTATCATCAGAGCGGTTCGGCTGACATGTTGATTTTGTCCATTTATTGAAGCATCATTTACAATCAGCATCCCAGATCCTGTTGCCAGGCAACACAAATGGCTGCAGAGCATCACATTGAGGCTCAACAAGCAGAGACGTTCAGGTAGAGAAAGGAAACAAGTTGATGTTTCTGGGCTGAACTGGTCACAGAGAAACATGGATGAACAAAACAAATCACTTCAATCTGACAAAATAATGAAGAAAAGCAAATAAATTAAGCAGAGAAAATCAAACATTGCTTTCAAAATGTGGCTCAACAGAATAAAAAACAAACCAATAACCAGTCTGAACTCCTGCTGCTCTGGTTTATGCTGCATAACAAGAAAATGCTTAAATTTCAATTTAGTTTGAATTAAACTGAAACAATCATCTTGTTGCTGTCTGTCACTTCAGGTTCTCATGAGAAATCCAATTATTTACAGCAACCTGGAGCTTTCACTTCAGAGGTTAACAGAAAAACAAGAGATCAGTGTTTGGTTTCCAGTCATTTTATTAAAATTAAATCTTCAGTGAACCTTTGCGGCCCCCTCCCTCTGACATCATTTCCTGCTGATGTCTCCCTCTGCAGCTGCATCAAAACCTCACATCCTCACATCTGTCTAAGCGCCGTTTATAGACGGTGACTAAAACAAAACTCAGGAAGCTGAGAAACAATGAGCTCCTGTTGTTCTGCAGCTAATCTGACTTCTATTAGCGGCGGCGTGCCGACGTGTTTCTGTCTGAACGGAAAACTAAATCAGACGTTTCAAACTATGAGATCACAACGATTTATTCAGGCGCATTTCCACTAACGAGCTAAAAATGGAGCTAAATCTTAGATTTAGCACTTTTGCTAACTGAAAAGGTTTAGTAGCCTTTCAAGGTATGACGTAATTTGAATCTAAGTTAGCACTTCAGCATTAGCCTCCTCTACGTTGTTGGCTTCAGTGTTAGTGTAACTAGCTTTCTTGTTAGCGCCCTTCACTGAAATATATAAATTGAATTGTTTAGTGCTTTAGCATTAGCAATTTAGCATTAGCACACACTAAGGCTAAATCGGTGTTGTTGTACCAATTAGCATGAGCGTAACTAATATTATTATTAGTAATTTAGGGTTAGCTCAACTATTTTTAGTTAGCTGTGCCCATCACTGAAAAACATAATTAGAACTGATGTTAGCTTTAGCATTAGCTTCTGTTAAATACCGTGTTGGTGTAGCCATTCAGGGTTAACTAACCCTAACCCACCACAGGGTGTCGGTTAATCTGTGTTTTAATGGGTTTTCCTGGGTGAATGAGTTAATGGGTTTTCCTGGGTGAATGAGTTAATGGGTTTTCCTGGGTGAATGAGTTAATGGGTTTTCCTGGGTGAATGAGTTAATGGGTTTCGTTGGTGCCAGAGTTGCTCCTGTCATTTGCTGAAGCAGAAAAAACACCAGTTTAGCTCTGGAACTGGTTCCACCTCGTGTGATTTCCAGTCCTGCTCTCTGATAATAAACACTGCGCTTCTTATTTGAGGCCTGGTTGTTGCTCTCTGCTAAAAGCCTCAATGCTTCATTCATGTGAGTCTCCAGAACTGGGCCGGCCGGCGCTGCTGGTCCGTTCAGCTTCGGGGGGAGGAAAGCCTCAAATCATCACTCTTTTGTCTTTAGTTAGTGGGTCAATCCGTGGAGGCCATGCTCTCCTGGTAACCTGCCAACTTCCTTTAAAGCCCCGCTCCACGCGCCTCCTCAGCCTCAGACATCACCAGCTTTGTTGTGGTTCAGATTTCCCCTCTGGTTTCAGCTCTGCATGCTCTCACAGAGCAGAAGAAAGCGGAAAAGTTGCCCTCGGTGATCCCAGAAGTGAGGCAGAGAGTTAGATGGCCTTGGTGATAGCTGCCACTTAGACATCACACTGGGAAGGCCTGAGCTGCTTCCCTCTGGGCATCCCGGCTTTAACCTCCTGATAACATCCAGAGATTTAGGAGCTGTGACTGAACCGGGGGATGATTTCCACCCAGAGAGGAATAAACCCAACAGATATGTGTCTTTTTTCTATTTTATTTTGTGTTTAAAGCGAAGCCAAAAGCCAAAGTGGGATAATGGATTGAATAAATCTCCAAGTGGAGCTTTGTATAACTGGAGTCCCTTTGGGTTGTGGAGTATTCACTCTGAAGAGCCTGGAGGTGAAAAGGATGATGATGCTTTGAAAACTGAAGTACATCCTTTCTGTTTTTGTCAGATGTAAGAGAAAAAGTTGCATTTTGCTGCTGTTGTCACAATTCCAGTTTACGATGTTTAATATGTCCATATAGTTTTTATTGTTTGTTTTACTATTTTCTCCACTGTTTGTTCAATTAAAACATCAATTAATAGCAATAAATTAGAACATAAAGTGTGCAGATACAAATCAGACTTCTTTCTGTGACTGGTCTCCTAAAAATGTTTTACAAATAGGAATGTTTTTCAAGAGCAGTATTTGTGTTTGTGGGGCTTTAATTCCTGTGACTCAAAAGCTGCATTTCCTGTACAAATGTTTGCAGAACTTTGGTGATAAATGTAAAAAATAAAAAAACAAAACAATTCTGCAATTGCGGTACTTCCATTAAATAAAAAACACAATTAAAATCACACGTGAATAAGTTTGTTCATGGAATAAGTCACCAGCCATGATACTTCAACCACTTCCTGTTGTCGTTTTCTTTGTCGTTTCCCACAGTAGTAACTTCCTGTTGTTGATCATGTGACCCGTGTGTTGCAAAAGAAAAAAAGCATTTCCATTGCAGTTTTGCAAAAAAACAAACACTAATTAGGCAAAAAACAAAAACAAAAATCTTACCGCTAAATTTGATCTAGAATCTAGTAAAGTAACTTTTCAGCCACATCATCTTATTTTAAGTAAATAATTCTTGACTACAGATACCAACAGTTCCAGCTATCGACAGACTCTGTAATAATCTTCAGCCATTGTTTATGTCCAAACGTACCGGGCGTAAACTGGTGCAGAATTATGATTCATGTCTCATATCATTTTAACGTAAAAGTTGGTTTTAAGGCAACCCGACTGAGGAGGCTTTGAAAACGATCAAATACGGTTTAGTTTTACACATTAAATCTGAGTTTTATGGGAGTGAAATGATCGCAAAAAGCCCTTATGGGTAAAAATAAGTACAATGGAAAGGCAGCTGCTGACTGGACCAAAGTCTTCCAACAAACTGCGTCCATCAGCAGAACAACGATTCAAAACCCAGCAGCAGATCTACAGCAAAATGGCTGGAAAATGGCCTAGTCAAAGCCCAGACTGGAAACTGTTTGGTTGTTGGTTTTATAGTTGCATTGCGGATGAATTGATGTTTTCTTCCAGGAGGAGCTGCCATGACGTTGTCACGGTAACGGCGCTGACCGGCTCGTTGTGCTGCAACATTCAGCAGAGGAAAGAAGATGGAGGTGTGTTTTCTTTCCCTCCTCCTGGGAAATCTCCAGTAATTAATTACGGCGGTGGCGCTCGTTGACCTGAATAAATATGCATTAAACAAGCATTTTAGCTGCTTCATCACATTTAATAAACCGGGTGACTGGCAGGAAGTGAGAATTTTACGAGGCTGATTTACTCAGCAGCTCCTGGACGGCGGGGCAGCCGGTTCTGGTGGCGGCGAAGCCGTTCACGCCCTGATTGCTCCTAACGAGGCGAACGGCGGCGCCTCGACGTACAAACGAAGATCACACTCCTGGTGAGGAGAAATGTCACCCAACATGGCCTCTGACGTTGGAAACGCTGTGAAATGTTTAACACCGTCCTGGTTGTAGGTGAGGAGGAAAAGTCAGGAGGGTTTGAGCGGAGGCGGCGAACGGAGGCTGAAATGTCCTTGAGGTTTCCTGGCAGGATGCTGAGCCTTCAAGAGGCAGGAGGAGGAAATCGATGGCGACCCGCCGTAATGACTGACTGCTGGCAGCCGGGCGACACGGCGGGAAACAAGGAGCGCCGCGTTCTGGGCCCAAAACGGTTTAACCTCACAGAGGCACAACTCACCCCTTAGATATCGCCATGACAACCCAACACCGGATTTGGCTCAGGATGAACGGATCCCTGTTACTGTGACTAAGCTAAATGCTTCGCTTCCTAACTAAATATCTACTTAACAAGCTAAATATTTAGTTTGAAGTGTTACATTTGCTGAATAAATATTTTGTTTGCTAACTAAACATTGAGCTTGGAACCTAAATATTTAGTTCTAGTCCAAATATTTAAACTGAAGCTAAATTTTCAGTAAGCAAGTTAAATATTTAGTTTGGCAACTAAATATTTAGCAGAGAAAAGAAGATGGAGGCGTGTTTGCCAAACTAAATACTTAGCTTGCAAACCATTTGGCTCAATGACTAAATATTTAATCAGTGAGTTAAATATTTAGCTTGGCAACTAAATATTTAGCTTTAAACAAAGATTCTGTGCTGTGGACCATTTTATCAAGAGTCATCATTCACCCTTCACATGTCGCCGTCGCCACGACAGCACGGCGCGGTCCCCCGTCGGCCAACGACCCGGTGGAGGTCAGGACAGATGAACTCGTGTTGCAGGGAGACGCGCCGTTTCCCCTGCAGTCAGAAAAGTTTCTCAACCGTCAGGAGGAACGACTCGTTTCTGCTGACTCCTGCATGTCGTCTGGGTTTTTAACGAAGCAGAAGAAGAAGGAAGTTTCACTTCCTGCGTGACTGTGACTCATCCAGATGAACGTTTCCCCAGGTGGAGACGACTCCTCATCTCGGTCAGACTGGAGTTTGGTGGATTCAGAGTTAACAGTTTCCTGCTCTCACACCCACCTGCTGCAGCTACAGTCAACAATTAACTCCAATTATTTGTGTTATTCTGCCTCACAAGGGGAAGAAACGGGGTTCCTCTTTTAAAGTCATATTTTCAGCATATTATTCATTAATAAACAGTTTTTAATCTAAATTAGCTTGAAACTAAATATAGAACTCTGAGCCAAACATTTAGTTAGTGCTAAATATCCAACTTCCTAACTAAATAGCAAGTCACGTTTTAGTTAACACATATTTAGCTTCCCAACTAAATATTTAGATAGACACTTAGTAAGACATTAGCTCTGAGATAAATATTTAGTTAGCAAGCTAAATATCTAAATATTTATTACCTCCAAGCTAAAAGTTTACCCGGCTAAATAAAATATTTAGTTTGTAGACTAAATATTTATTTTGCAAACTTTAGATTGAATACTTAATATTTAGTTTGAAGCTAAATATTTACAAAATATTTAGATATCTATTTAGAAATGTATGAGTTCTGAGCTACATATTTAATGTGAAGCTAAATATCTAAATATTTACCTCCAAGCTAAAGATTTAACTTGATAACTAAAATATTTAGTTAGTTTGGAGCTAAATATTTATATTGTAATCTTAACATTTAGCTTGCCAACTAAATATTTAACTCACACCTAACTACTGAGTTTACAAGCTACATATTTAGTTAATTTATATAACTAAATATTTAGCTTGATAACTAAAATATTCACTGTGTTAATTAAATGAATTCATAACATTGTGAAAAATGAACCTCCATGTTGTCTCTTAGAGCAGCATAAATCACTGCTATCAATTTTAGCCTGTAACTTTACAAACGACAGCCAAAGCTGTAAAATGGCTCCGTTTCATTCATTCACGTTTTTCTGTGAATCTGAAATGTTTGCAAACCTGTGAACCTGCAGGAACCTCTGACTCTATGTCTGCAGGGTGGGAATATTATTTCCAACAGCCATCTGTGATTTAAGCACCGACGCATCCAGAGCTGTAGCCCTCTGGCTGCTTGGCCAAGTCTATGATGTGCAGGGATTGTTTTCCATCATCATAATTGTTCCAAACAAAAAGTCTCAGCTGCTCCATCAGGGCCAAAAGACACTTAGAGCCATAAATCACTGCGGACGGATCTCAGCTCCTCCGTTTGGGTTTCAGAGGGTCTGATGAGCCCTGCAGCTGGTTTTATGCAGGTTTCATCAGGTGGAAGTTTCTTAACACCAAATCTTTATAAATAATGTGTAAATAATTCAACATTTTGTCCTCTTGCAGGTAAAACTCTAATGACCATCAATCATCTGAGCTGCAGCTTTTCCTGCTGCAGTTTGTTGTTGTTTTCTCGTCCCGGCGCTAAATGGAAATCTGGGTGTGAAATTAGGAATCACTTGGAGCGCTGTGCACTCGTCTGCCTTATCAGCGGCGCCGTTTGCTAATGGGATTTCCAGTTGCACGGGTTCTGAGCCTGGTGGCGCCGTCCTGTGTGGGAACATGTTCGGCCAGCGAGGCAGGCAGAGATACGAGTTTATTTTAGTTTTCTGCTTCTAGAAGATGGAAGGTCGGAACAAGGAGTTTTATTTCCATTTATTTTTTGAATTACTTCTTGATTTGTAGATGGTTTCTTTAATTTGCACCAACAGAGTAAAAAAAAAAAGAAGTGCTGTCAATCAAGTAGCTCCAACCAATTAAAATCCCAGAAATGATCAACAGCAACTAGGGGAAACTTACACAGATAAACATGCAGGTTAGCAGTAGGAAACTCATTCAGGAGAAACTGACAGGTAAATAATGTATATTTTATTTTCTAGTTCTGTGGCGTTCCTCCCTTTCTGATAACGCCCTGGACAACTGCCCACAAAACTCGTCACTGTATAAACGTTTTAAAAAATGTTTTATCGTCTCAAACCAAACAAGATTCTCAGTTTTCCAGGTTTTTACGTTTTACACATTTTCAAAGATGAATAAACTTTAAATTCTAATAAATATTTAACACTGGAACTGGAAGACATTTTAAATATCCAAAATAAAAAAAATTAAATAAAAAAAAAAACAAAAACGACAAAATTAATTATGAAGTCTATGTAAACTAAAATGTTCTTCAAAATAAAGGCCTAACTGGGACCAAAGCAGCAGACTGGAGATTTTTATCATCCAGTTTTTGGTAGAAAGAAAAAATTGATAAATTATCCAAAAGTTTGCAAAACTTTGTCAATATTCTGCTAATGTCAAAAAAAAAAAAAAAAGAAAAAAAGAAAAGAAAAAAAACAATTTTGCAGCTGCGGTATTTCCAATAAGAAACACAATTAAAAATCACATGTAAATAAGTTCACGCGATAAGTCACCCGCTATAATTCTTGAACTACTTCCTGTCATCTTCTTCTTTGTTGTTTCCACCAGTAGTAACTTCCTGTTGTCGATAATGTGACCCGCACCTTCGATCCGATTTAGACCCACATTTGGAAGTGAATCAGATCAGATTTTTCTTTTTGTGGAAAGCCATTGGAATCGGGCCGATCATTTCGCTGTGAAAAAGTGAAACAGGAAGTAGCCTGAGACACCAGGATTCAGAGAGTTGCTTCTGTCACTCAAGCCAAGCATTTACCTGGAGCTAAAAGGAGAAATGTTTGGATCTCAATCAGCTGCAGCATGGCTGGAGAAGATGGTCAGAAAAATAAATGATTTGGTTGAAATCATCAGAGAAAATGAATGAATCTATTAACAGCTGAACCCACAGATGGCTGCAGGTCTAATGGAGTCTGAAACGGCTTCATGTTTGTTGCTAGCTGCATCTTCAGAGCGTTTCTGCAGGTACTGACCGTCTGATCCAGATGAAAGGTCGTCTGGATCAGACATAGCGGCTGTAAATAATGCATCTCGGAGTGGATTCATTTCACAGGCAGGGTGTCAGGTTCTGGGCTTTTCTTTTAAGAAAAGTGTCTCTCCCCTTCGGCTCCCCGTTGGGGAGAGGCCTGGAGTGGAGCTGCACGCCTGAAGCTCGTTGGATCATCAGTCAAGAGAGGATTTAAGGAGCTACCAGACCTCTCCTCTCCGCCGGATGATTATTCCTTCACGGTAGTCTCTAACTCGCTAAGCCTTCTACGGAAACGCTAGCATTATTGTGACTTTCTCGAAAAAACCTCTGCCTGTTGTCAGCCCTCCTCACTTGTTCCCTGTCTTTCATTTCCAGGAATCGGTCAACTTCCATTGGTGAATCTGCCTGCTCCAGCCCACTGTTCGTTCCCCCCCATCGGAAAGCCTTCCAAGAAGACGTAAGCTGTTTACTCCCATTTACCCATCAAACGTTTGTCCACCTCTGGCCAAATCATTAACCTGTTCTCTCCGCTTCCAGGAGAGACTCGGACCTATACCTACGGATCACCTGCAAAACATTGTGATAGTTTTTTCTAATAAACTGTTGCTCACCAGTAGCCTCTGGGCCTGATTCTGCATGTGGGTTAGAAGTCTACCATCAATCATTACGTGCAGAACAAAGAGTCTGAGTTAAAGCTGTCTGGGCTCCAGACCTGGTTCAGCTTGTGCAGAAACACAGGATGAACATTTCAGCTCAGACGCTTCAGAGTTTAAAAGCACGGAGAGCCTGAGCCGTCATCGCTCTCCAGAGATCCTCGTCCCGTCACACGGACACGACGCCTCACAACAGACAGGGAGACGGGGAAACTGTAAAAATAGTTCCAGGCTGGAAACCGTTTGTTATATAATATCATTTAATGTTAGATGTTGAAGCGTTACACACTGAGGTTGGTGGAGAAGACAAAATAAAACAAAACAAAGGAAAATGCAACCTGTGGCTCTTCGGGTGTTTGACAGAATATTTGCGTTGAATGTGAACAACAGAATGACTGAAACTACCTGATTCTGTTTGTAATTAACGGCAATAATTTGGGTTATTAACCTGAAAAAAGAGAAAAAATGGAGGCACATTTTTTCAAAGTTATATTTTTAACACATTATTAGTTATTGTACAAATATCACATAACATATTTAATTAGCCAGCAAAATATTTGGCTAGCTAGTTAACTAAATATTTAGCTTAGCTTGCTAAGCTAACACAATAGTTAATTAGCCAGTCCAGAAGCATTATTTACTACTTATCATCACGTAGCTATAAAAATTAGGAGGAGATTGTTGTAGGTTTTGACTTTTCCTCCGTCTCTTGTAGCTTCTTTTAACTGCTTACACGCTGCAGCTTACATAACCATGTTTATGTATGTCTGCCGACAGTCATACATAAACAGACTGAAGCTGGTTAGTCTGCCCTTTAGGGAGGGTACAGATTGCAGAGATGAATAAAAAGCTAAACTCTACAATCTTTGCCTGACTTGGTTTCATCCATAAGGTGAGCTCAGTGTGGCCCAGCGCTGGACAGTGAATGAAACTGTTTCTGATCCATTTGTATGACATGTATGGCTTGTAACATTTGATCATTTTTGGGCATTAAAGCCTGCTTTTAAATATAATCAAATCTCATTATCATTTACACTCAGGGGTTCTGGTTGGGTCCTGAAACTGGTTAACGGACCTGGTGGAGCACAGAGACAAAATGAATGAACTCCAACAGGTTTGGACAGCGGTCTGCTACCTGCTACCTGTGGACACAGCTGGCTAAATACTTAGCTAGCTAAATATTTAGTTTGGAGCTAAATATTTAAAAGAACATCCTCCAGCTCATTCTAGGCAATCCCAAGATGTTTCCAGATCAGATGGGATATATAAGAACATTTATTACTTTTTTCATTACCAGGGTTGAACTACGATTAGAATCAAGATCAATTTACGATCCAAAACGATTATTCATAATGATTTTTGCTTTAATCTATAAAGATCTTCACAATCTACTCCAATCTGGTTTGGAAGACAAAATTAAAAGATTAAAGTATCACGTTTTTAAGCTTCAAAAATTAATCAATGTTTAGTTGGGATTACTCCCTCCATTTTGCTTTGAAGGAGAGCGCCACCTTTCTAAAGACAGCCTCCTCCATGGATGATAACGTTGCAATTTCCATCCAAGAGTTTTAACTTATTTGACATTGTTTGAAGGTATTTAGTGAATAATAATAAAATTACATGATTCCTGATATTCATGTCGCTTCTGCAGATACAAAAACCAACGGCTAGTTACTGCGAAATACCGACATCACTATCCAAGGGAATTTCCGCATAAAACATGGCAACAAACTTCCGACCAATCACAACAGGCCGAAACATAGGCTATGACGTACCTTGACTACGCTGTAGCTTAGCTCCGTTTGTTAGCGGCGTTTCCGACGTGATGAATCTTCATTTTGCGAACTTTGCACACAGTAAAGCTCATGTCCAGCTCGGTATTCCAGGGAATAAGGGGAAAAACCCCAAACAAAACAAAAACAAAATTAGTTCAAATGTTTGTCTTCAACGAAGACGGGTCGACTGAATCCATCTCTCTCTCTCTCTCTCTCTCTCTCTCTCTCTGTATTTTCCTCTTTTTTCGAGCGCTTCCCTCCCATGCGTACGTTCCAGTACTGTGTACGTCGTGACGTCACAACGCCCCGCGTAGTTTCAAAATGGAGGAGGGCATGGTTTGTTTTTTTCTTTTTCCCCCAGTAGTTTGGTACATTTTATGTCAAGTCAGAATCGTAGTGAGAATCGCAATTCTTTTGTGAATCGATGTTTCGTCACTGCCCTTTACTTTAGGATTTAAAAAACAGAGAAGAGGACTGGAGAGAATATGCATTTGACAAGTTTATCCACCCAACAGATCAGTAAGTTGTATTACTGTTATAATTATGTTTTTTTTCTATCCTTGCACTGTGTGGCTCTGAAGACGAGTTTCCTGTTGAGCTTTTTTTCTGCCTGTCGTCACAGTTCGGTGCTTTAATTCTGGACTTGAACGTCACTTTGGTGCAGAGATTTAAAGCTGCTGCTCCTGCTGAGATCAAGAGCCGAGCCTGAAGCTAAACGGCGGTGAGCTGGTCTAATCCGGCCGGCGGCTGCTAGCGGAGGCGCTGGGTCCGCCGGAACACCTGATTCAGCAGGAGCAGCGGCCAACTGGCTCACACCTTCAGCGTTACAACGGCAGCGACATCCTTTCATCGTAATGTGATGATAAAGAGAAGCAGGGCCCGCCGCTTTCACTGACAGCTTGTCTGTGCCACTTTTGGATCGAATAAAAGGAGCTAAAATAGTCGCTCCTTCGCATATTTCTTCTGTTTTTCTGTGTTGTAGCCTGAATGAAATATGAAAGCAGTTCCAAATGATGATTTGATTATTGAAGGGGGGAATGAAAGCTAAAACCAACTGAATCGGTTACGTAATCAATAACGATCTTTTCCAGAAGCACCGTCGTACCATTTGCTCACTTGCGCATGCGCTGAAGAAATGCTTCTGCGTTATAATAAATTAGACTATTTATATTTATTAAACTACTCTTTGATAATTCTCTTAATGAATGATAATTGTCCTGATTTATTTAAAAGATTATTCTAACTGTTAGCTAGTAGCTAACGTCAATGCGCCCTCTGGTGGACTCATCATTCTCCAATATTTATTATAATTTTACATCTTTATGGCTTAAATATTATGTTGCTGTTTTGTTTAGCCTCCTGTCAGCAATAACCCATGTAATGAATGGCGGCGGCTCATTGGTTGTAATTCCTGCATCATCAGGCTGCTGGATCAGGAATTTGTCCCTGTCGCTCCGGGGCTCCTCAGGCCTGCAGGTCCTCCGATAACAGCAGCAGAAATTGGTCGTTTCTTTTCAGACAGTCCATTAAAATTACACAAATGAGGTTTTAAATCATTCCCCTGTGCAATCTGTTATCTGAAGGGCAGAGCGTTTCCTTGTCACAGCGAGTGGAAAAGCATAATCAGAAGTTATATTTTGGAATGTTAGAGCATTCAGATCATTTTAGATATTTTTCCTGTAACTTTGTCAATTTATAAAGTCTGAAATGAGCCTCAGACCTCCAGCTTGTTCTCTTTTGTGCACAGTAACGAGGGTAATAACATCTCCAGCACACAAGCTCTTCAGCTCAGTAATGGAGATTTGATTTACTCAGATCTGCCCTCTGGGTCCGTGTTGCCTGAGGCCAGCGCTACAATGGCTTCTCATCTCTCTTTTCATTTTTTTCTGCCTTATTTTCCAGAGCTGCACAATTCTTTCATCTCAACAAGAAAAAGAAAAGCACAGGTTCTTTTCCCCCCTCAAAATTACAATTAAAGTATGCAGTGGGTTATTAAGAAGGAAAGCGAGCTCGCTTGGCTAATATGGCAACCTTAACCCAGATCTGGGCTAAAACGTCACTCTGAGAAAATGTGAGCAGAGATGGAGAACAGACTTTCATCTCTCACTGAGATTTCTCCCATGTTTCACAGAGAAACTGTAGGAACTGAATTTTAAAGTGCCTTTAAAATGACTAAAACTCCACAGCATTACAATATTTATGCAACATCTGCAGCAGGAACAGAAAGCAGCATAACTTTCCTCTCCTGTTTGAAGCTTCCAGTCCCTCAAAACAATGTATTCACTGTATAAACCCTGTATTTTTATAACTGCATGGACTATTTTCAGACATATTTCAGGTTATTGTTTGTTTACAATTACAGTCCAACAGCAGAACGGGAGAGCTGAATCTGAGGCGACTGACTGCATGAAAACACCTTTTATAGCACTTCTGCTTCTTTCCACATGCTAATTGTTTTATATATTCAACTAGTGATGGCACAACTTGAACAGGGATTACAATCTATTAATCAGATTTTAATTGAAAACTATATACGCAACATTTTCAATTCAGAAAACATTTTTGTTGCTAAATTATTGAATAAAATGAGAATTCAGCTCAACAACAAAGATAATATAGTTTGTGCGTCAGATTTACAGACGGACCAGAAACACAATACGAAGGTTAAAAAAAAAGTGGTAAATTGTGTTAAAAATTTTAACATTTCTGGATTTAAAGGTTCAACACCACAAGTTATTGTTTGCTTACAGCTAAATGCGCTCGCACCAGTTTCAACGCCACAGAAGTGCAGTTTCTGAGTTTGTTTTCAAAGTTTGACCAAAGTAACTTGTTAGTCATACAAAAAACCAGAAGTGAAAGCAGCTGGGAGTGGCAGTGATTTACCCTCATGAGGCTTTGCATCACCAATGAACTGGTTTATGAAATTATGGATCTGAGAAGCCTGGCGGCTGGATGAAGCTTTACGATGTTGTTTATCCTGATGGTGGCGCTCACCAGGTCTCTTCTGTCACGTCTCCCAAGTACTCCATTATGGTGCTGCCACTGCGTTGTAACTCTCCGTTCCCCAGTGATTCATGAGAGGCCATTTTCCATGCCGAGTGAAGCTATTAAGATGTTGCCACCAGGCCTGGCATGTAGGCTGCACCTGTCTGCTCCTCTATAAGGAGAATAACATTTCCTTCTCTGGGTTTATTAACTCTGATCAGCAGCTTTACAACGCAGACAGACTAGCCAACACGTCCAGCAACGACAGCGCTTTTAATTCAAAGTAGAAACAAGAAGGCAAGTTATGATAATCACACAAAGAAGGAACTGACTTCCCAAACTGTTTCCTGGTATTACATCAATCCAGCAGATGCTGCAGAATCTTAAATATCCTGCAGATAGAAGCTGATATAAAGGAAATAATGAGTATTTTCAATGCATTTTAATGGATTTCCTTTATTTATACATGATAATTAAGAAAGATGCACTTTTCCAGAGAATACTGCATGTAGAAACGTTTCAACCCAGCAGTGAAGCCTGCTAATTTACCAGAACCCAGTAGAAGTGTCTGATATCAGCCAAGCTCACATTTCATTTTCACATTCTCCTCCTGAAAACAGACAGAGCATCATTTCCTTATCATCTCTGCTTGCTGAGCAGCGCGAAGACAGAAACGCTTTTCCACCTTCAGTCAATAACTGCTCTGCTGATGGATAAGTGGGCCAGTCCTAATGTAGAACTTCATCTCTTCAATTACAAACAGGGGAATTCATCTCGCTGATGATAACGTATATTTTAACAGAACGCTGCGTTGTGCATTGAGAATTGGATTCCTCTTAAAAAGCAGAGACAGCAGCACGAAGCACAGAGCGTCACAGGAAACGGTCAACGTGGCGCCACGAAACAGCTGGACACCGAATCCCTCTGTGTAATATCCACACATACAGGCTGCTGGGGGCAACCTGCCAGGCACTAATGAAACCTACAAAATACCAGGAAAAAAGCCTGAATTTAAAAGAAAAGTCTGAATTCTGACAAAAGTCAAATTTTGAGAAAAAAAATGTCAGAATTCTGGTAAAAATTTCTGAAAAACAGAATTCCAAAAAGAAGTAAGAATTTAGGAAAAAGTGAAAATTCTGAGGGAAAAAAATCAGATTTGATCAGATAATTTGAGTTTTAAACTTTGACATTTTCTTAAAGAATTAAATGCGGCTCAAGTTTTTTACAGTGTACATGTGCAGCTTAATGTTCGGTTGACGCGACTCATCGTGGAAATGTTATTCATGTCTAATGTGAGAATGAAAAGGAAAACAACGGCTGCAGTTAACGTCGCAAAAAACTGGGCAACATTTAAAACATTGTTCAACTTTTTCTTTGACAATTTGGCAAAATACAGAAACCCAATAAATTACAATATTATGGAGAGTCCATTTATTTCAGGAACTTCATCACAACTCATTATAAAAACTTATATTTCTGTTAATTATAATGTTTTCCACTTACAGCTAATGAAAAGTTGACATTTACATAATAAATTAATACAGAAATGTAGTTTAATGAAAAATCTGTTTAGCAGCTGCTTCACGGCCGTCAGGATGGTTATTGTAACTTAGTGAATTTGACAGTATTTATGTTTGTCAGTTGTGGTGCAGAAAGTCGTCAGATTTACGGCAGGGAAGTGGAGCCCAGCAGGAGCGCTGCGGTGGAGTCGGAGGTGATCCATCTTGGTATTTTTAGCTGTCGTGAACTTGTTAAGGCGGCCATATTGGAACACGTCTTTAACTGAAACCTGGAGGCTCATAATTTATCTGCGGTGTCATCAGAACGGTCCCTGGAGTCGCCCGGCCTATAAATACGGAGACGGCACCCGAGGTGAGCCTCCTCTGACGCCCGCACTTTTTCACCTCAAACTTTGAGGCGCAGAAGGTCATTAGAAGGAAACTGTCAACCTGCCAGCTTTCATAAAACAGCTTTTTAATCCCTCTGTGTAATATCCACACACACAGGCTGCTGGGGGCAAAAACAAAATATTCCATTGATTGCTTTGAAGGAGACTTGTCAATCTGCCGTAATGGTCACATTCAGTGACTTTCCTTTGTGTTCTTTGAGTCTTTGAAGGATTTCCAATATTAAATATTATCGTTTTAATTGAAATAGCAAATTAAATGACCTCCTAGTTGATTAGTAAACAATTAAAAATGCATCAAAATGCCCATCATGGGTTATTTAAATATGTGTGATTCTTATTGTGGGTACATGTTGTTAAGAATATTAAACATTTGGGCACATCTGTATCTGTTTCCTTTGCACTTAAAACTGTTTTACGTTTGTCAAAACTCTTCCTGAAACGTATAGTAGGTTCTTTATCCAGAATGAAAGCAACCAAAGGTTTAAAAAATATGTAATGTGGTTAAAACATTGCTAAAACAATGAATTTTGAAGCAATGGTTTATAAACACATCATAATGCTTGTTTTCTAACTTCCTGTAAGGGTTAGCTGTGCTGCTCAGTCTGTTCTCTAGAATTTATTTATTTATTTTTCAGATTATCTGCCTGACACCATCACTAGTGACAGTTTCAACAAATGTGTAAAAATAAATATTTTATAAAAGTTGAAAAATGAGCCCATTAAATATATTTTTCTACTATTTATATATTTTTTTATTAATAATTAGTTGAATTTTGAAGCAGCATTCAGTTTCTATGCACCACAAATTTGGAACAAACTTCCAGAAAACTGTAAAACAGCTGAAACACTGAGAGCCTTTAAATCTCAACTTAAAACCCACCTGGTTGGAGTTGCTTATGGCTAAATTGCGGGTTTTGATGTCTTTGATGTTTTTAATGTTTTTATCTTTACTTTTCATCTAGTTATTAACTTCTTTTTATTTCTCTTTCACACTGTCTATGTAAAGCCCCCCGGAAAACGTCCCAGTTCAACGAATCTATATCTAGGGGTGTGAGAATCCTTGTTAAATGACTTTTAACTAAAGTCCTTCGGGGTTTAGAGTCCCAGTTGACGGCGTTTCAACTAAAATCCTAGAGGTTGGAGTCCTTGTCAAATGGTGTTTTTGACTAAAGTCCCAGAGGGTTAGAGTCCCAGTTAAACGATATTTAACTGAAGTCCTAAAAGGGGTTTTAATGTTTTTATCTTTTTAAATCTTTTTCAAAATGTCTTTCTCTTTCTCACTGTTTATTCAATTCAATGTCACATGCTGTTTTTATTTTAATTATGTAAAGCACTTTGAAATGCCTTGCTGCTGAAATGTGCTATGCAAGTAAAATTTGATTTGATTGATTGATTGATTTCAATGAAATGACTCCCCATAATCAATGTAAATAAATAATATTATAGCAACCCTAAACACAAATTAAATGTAATATTAAAAACACAAAAGATGAATCACTTTTTAAAAAACTAAATCTTTGTGTGCAGGGCTGAGGCCCCCGTGTTCTCAGACCGTAGCTTCGCCCCTGCTGTTGAGCTTTCCAGATGATTTTCAGTGAAAAGCTCCTGCGGTTTCTGCGCAGGCATCATACCGGCTTTATGTTTTCTTTTCAGGCGGCCATTGTGTTGAATGAGCGGCTCTGATGTGGCCCCCGCCCCCCTGATTGTTTCCGGGCGTCTTCCTCCCCCCGTCCCTCCTCTTCCTCGCATTATTCCCGTTTGGAGCGGAGAGCTGACGTCAGTGAACTTCCAGCAGCTGTGGAGGCGAGCTGAGGAAGAGGAGGAGATGAGAGCGCTGGATGTGGAGCTTTCTGGGTTTCTCCGGACCTCCGCGGGTTTCTCTGTGAGTACAGGTGGTTTGATTTTATTTTATTATTATTTTTTAATCCGAACCCGGTCCGGTTCTGACGCTTTCTGGTCGGGTTTGGAGTTCGTGGCCGAACCTAACGGGAAACTTTTGTTGCTCAAGTCGCTGCAAAGTGCAGCTCGGAGTGGCTCCGCTGAAATGTCGAGTCTTGGCTCGGTTTCGGTCCAGAAATCTTTTATTTTTTCCGTTTGAAATGTGCGGATCTGCTTCCTCTGCTGCGCAGAATGCGCTCTCAGGTGGCGCTGAATGCCGCTGTTTGTTTTTGGCGCAGAATGTTTGGATATTTCTCAAAGTGCCACGCTGGGTTTGTCAGTCAGTTGCAGGTTGTTGCTGTAAATCCCAGCATGTGGAACATGAAGTCGACTTTATTCGAATCATAATCGGCTTAGATGGAGAGAAATGGGACGCATTCCTTCATGTGCAGCTCGTCGGAACCGCTGGAGCGGGTTCGGAAATGTTTCAGGGACTTCTGCTTTTTGTTTTGCGCCTGAACCATTGGATCCGGTTGTGCAATGAGTTCGGTTCGGGTTGATTTTAAACTCTGATTTCTCTGGTAAATGATTATAAAGTCTATCTGAACTTCTTGCCGGGCTGTCGCAGGTTTTTAGGGGAAAATAGACGCAGTGGGAATGAAGGTTTAGCAGGTTTTCCGCATTGTTGCCTGGAAAAATTGCCGCAAAATACAAATGCAATTACATTTAAATATCCTAAATATCTGCAGGTTCAAACTGCAAATAAACAGCATCACTGATACTTCCTGACAGGCACATGCATGCCTTTCTGCTTTCTTTATGCCTCAGACTGTATGCATGTGGTGATGCAACAGCATGAAAACTGAACATTATGATTATTCTGATTGTTTTATTAAAATGTGTTAAATATGCAGTAATTTGTACAGTAGGCTGCAGACAGGTGTGTCAATTCATTTTCCTGTTGGTGTCAAGCTACTTATTATTATTATTAATATACTTGTTCATTTTAATTAATAATTTCACAGATTTTAACATGATTAATTGCATTTTTAGTTCCGGTGAAAACCTTTGTTTTCACTCGTTTCTGGTACGACAGTAAATCTGACGCGCAAGCGGCATCCGCTAAGCTAACTACATCTCAGTCCAATGCTCCTAAGAGCGGTATTAATGGCATCATGGAGGAGCATTGTTGTGATGCTGAACGCAGGAGCTTCTTAAAGAGACAGATACCCGATTTCAAGACATTAAATTGTAGTCAGATTTCATTTAAGTCATTTTTTTAATCAACTGAAGGTTGATTAAAACCTTCAGTTGATTTCTAGGCATTTTGCTATAAAATGCCTAGAAAATGCATAAGAATATTTAATGAAGTATATTTATTAAAGCATAGAAATACATTCTCGTCTTTGTCCATTTTAGGTAATATAACAGGGGCGACTGTGGCTCTGTGGGTAGAGTAGTCATCTTGTGATCAGAAGGTTGTAGGTTCAATTCCAGCTTGATCCTGCCTCATGTCACCCAACCCCAAACTGCCTACCGATCTGCATATGTGAGTGCAAATGGGTGAATGTGACTCTAGTGTAAAGTGCTATATAAGTTCAGTCCATTTACCATATTTATTTTACATTTAAATGTGTGATTTAACTAAAGCACAAAAAATTACATTTACTTCTTTGTATTTAACTTTTTTAAAGACTCTTTAGATGTTTAAGTATTGCCAATAATGTTGTTGAATAATAAAATACAGTGATATTTTCAAACTTCCTGTCACCTTTTAACATTTTGGAGGTAAAATCACGCTGAACCATTGAAATCAGCTCTGATGCATTCAGGATTCAGAGCTTCATATTTGTGCTTCACGCTTTTATTTTGAAATGGGCAGTTATTGCATCCTTTATAATTTCTGGTATAATTTCAACCTGCCAATGGGACTAGAGATGGATATTAGCCACATGGCTAACGTCTCATGTATTTACATTCATTAACACGTATTGTCCCATTTTTAAAAATAAACCTGAACATGAAATTAGAATTGAGATACTGGATATTAATAAACTGACGATGTTTGCAAAGCCAAAAAAGCTAAAGTTTGCTCCAAACCTCAACCAGGACAACATGTTAGCCACGAAGTGGACACTCTCTGCTGCCACCTAGTGGTCGGAGTTTAAATTTAAATTGTTTTTAAATGTATATGCTTCCTATATTCTGTATTCAGATCAACAATCTACGTAATTTAGATGTCAAAAAACAGATTATGTAATTTTAAAATGTTTTAAGCGAATTCAGATCATAAGGGCTTAAAAGCAGAATGAAACATGAAGCTAAAATAGGTTGTAATCTGCATTTATTCATGTTTGCACCCAGTAAAACAACAGAAATGGGCAGAAAGAGGTGTCTGAATGCCTGGGTGTCGGAGCTGGAAGGAGATAACGCAGGCGGTCCTGTGATTTCGCCTGACGAGGTTCTGATTGGACCAGGTTTGAGCCAAAGAAGCAGCAGGAAAGTTTTCAGTGGAAATGATTTATTCTGCGTTTTGGACGACCTGCAGAGAAATCCCTGACAGACAAAGTGGTTTGAAGGTGCAGCTGATTCCCTGCTGTGCTCAACCAGACAGAAGCTTCCGGATCAAAGGATTGTTTAAACCTCTAATGTTTTCGTTTTACTGTTTAATGATCCAACATCTCTCTGCTGGATCTAAAGACCACGAATATTTGGTCCAACAATCAAACCGTCCCACAGCAGCTCGTTAAAGTCGCATAATTTACTTTGTAGAAATTATTATTAATGACAATTAGATATTCAAAGTAGAAAATTTAAATTTTAAAAGCATTATTACTGTCATTTTTAATTTAGTTTTTAATTTCAATAAAAACAATTGTAAACACATCAACAGTTTAAGTCAATATAAATATTTATTATTCTGAAACAATACACTAGAATAATCAATTATATAATCTAAAAACTAGTTACATTTTTAAAAATTATTAAAATATGTTGAATATGTATTCATATTTATAATTTAGTTTTTTTTTAGTTTTGAAAATATTTATTTTCTGATATAACAAAATGTTGATTGTATTAAGAATATAGTTTAAAAACGCATCTATAATAATTTTATACATAATTTAGAATAATTTTATGGTGAATTAATTATTCTATTACATATTTTAAATTCATAAAAGGAATTATCATTTATTAATTAAATAGAAATATTGGGTCGGGACTTTAAGTAATCATATCTTTTTGCTATATTTACAATATTTAGTGGAAGCTAATGCTAAGGAATTTATAGATGCAGAAAATAAATAAAAATATGTTTGGAAAAATTATTTTAAGTATGCTAAACATTTTCAAAGTTAGCAAAACCGCTAAAGCAGAAAGCTAAAGTTAGCTCTTCTGTTAGCGCGTTAGCCACTAGCTCCGGAGCAGCTAGCTCCAATCTGATGGTTGAATAACAGATTAAAACTATAAATATATTTGCTGTTGAGCTCATATGTTTCTTTATTAATTGATTTATCAGAAGAATGAAAATGTTGTGTTTACACACAATGAAATTAATTTGATTTAAACATTTTTAATAAATTCCCTCCACACGCCAAGTGCATGTAAATGTGTGCATCGATAAACTGATGACATGAACTGAATGCTCATCATTTGTAGCAGTTTTTGCTGCAGACTCGGCTCTGCCTGCTGTTTGGGATTCGGTTCCTCTGAGTTTATTGTCCGTCCTGCGTGACGTCCAGCCGCCGCCTGAAGGAGGCCTGTGTTCGGTTAGCAGACTCCTTAATTAGTGCCGGTTCTGGTTTCTGTCCTCTCATCTCGCGTCTTTGTCTCACTTTCTCTTTGCTTTTGATGAGCCCCGTATTGTTTTCTTTAACTGGAGCCTCTCTCTCCGCTGCTAATGGAGCTTCTTTGTTCTCCAAATGAGAGAATATTAAGACCTACAAAGAGACTAAATAAATAAATAAGAGCAGCTTCAGCCCCGTCAGTAATGAAGGTTTATATTTAGTGCTTTGATGTCTGAATACAATGCCAGAGAGAGAAAGTGCTGCAGCCTCGTACGGATATCCTGGAACAGAAACAGGCCCACAGCATCACAGATCCTCCACCGCAGCAATCAGATAAACGTCCTTTTGTTTCGTATCAAATCCTTCTGGAGTGCGAGTCGCTGAAAAGCTGACCAAAGCTCCACATGTTGATGTTTGTGACGGTAGGACAGAAATCCTCCCATGCTTCCAAAATTATGAATTAATAGGAGCTTCAACAACATTTAGTTTCTGTTTGGGATCCATGAAGTAAATTTGAATGTAGTTTTTTGACCTTTGCTGTCCTCCGTACTTTAAAAGTTTGAGTTCCAGTTGAACTCTGCGATTGTGACTGAAGTCCACAAATCCCCGGTCAGGCTGGTCGCTATAAATAATTTTGTTGGATGAAAACCCAAGAACACGTTCTCAAATATCAATAAACTAATTAAACGCTGGAACTGGAAGATAAATATCCAAAATAAACAAATGGTGACATTTAATTTGAAGGATCAGACTGACCAACATGAAGGCGTCTTCATGACTGTTTTCATGAAGCGTCATTCGGTAAATAATGACGCTTTTAATGTAACGTTACTAAAGTGTCATCAGTTGTAAATGTTTATGAAGACGCCTTCATGCTCACGTCAGTCTTCTGTAAACCCCTTCACACAAAGCGCTACCAAATAAAAAACCAAAACAGACAGAAAGGATCATCAGGCCTCCGTTAGCGGACTGGCCCTTCAAAATAAAACTAACCTGAAACCTGGGGATAGTGATGACCTCTGACCTGAATATTCAGAGTCACATAAAGTCAGTTGCAAAGTCGGCCTTCCATCACCTGCAGAACATCTCCAGGATCAGAGGACTGACGTCCCAGCGAGATGAAACTCTGAGAATAAACTTTAAAATACGGTTTTAGTTTATAAATGACTAACCGGTTTAAACATTAAAGGTCTGCTGCTGCTGCTTCGACCTGCCAGAGCTTCACAGTAACTGGATTCAGTTACTTGAGTAATTTTACTCTGAAGTTTCTACTCGAGTAAAATTTCTGGGTTTTCTACCCACTGAGTGAAACAGACTCACACCTGCAGTTTCTGTTAAAGTTTCTGAAGTTTTTTATTCAAAGAAACTGATTTGAAAACATTTTCTTTTGCCTGACTTGTTATTTTTTTGTACATTATATAAATTATTGTCATTTTGGTCTTTACAACAGCAACATTTCCACCTAACTTTATATTTTGATCCGTCTGATGATGTCATTTTTAATTATTAAATGATTATAATTTGACCAGTTACTTTTTAATTTAACATGAGGATAATTTTTGGGTTCTGTGCAGACCTGTCAGCTCTTCTGGTTCCAGAACCAGAACCAAACATGGAGACGCAGCATTCAGCTTCTATGCACCACAAATCTAGAACAAACTTCCAGAAAACGGTAAAACAGCTGAAACACTGAGCTCCTTCAAGCCCAAATGTTCAGATTTGGTTCATAATAACTTGAACATTGACCAACATATTTGGTGATAAACCGAAATGTTTGTTGCTGTTTTCACAGTTTGTTGTCTTTTCATCATGTGGAGCAGTTTGATTTGCCTTTTTGCTGACATGTTTGTTTTACCAGTAATCTTTTTGTTCGTTAACTCATTAATTGGGTGAGGTTTGGTCTGCGACCTGAGCAGGAAGGAGGTGCAGCTCCGGTTGGATGACATCATCGTTTAATTAACGAGCGTTCGAACACGTCGCACGGTCCAGTTTTGGCGGCGCGTTGTGATTCAGAGGAAGATCTTCATGGTGCGGTTATCAGAGAATTGATGTGCAGGTAACGTAAAGTCGCTGATGCAGCAGAAACAGACGACCTCTGCAGCAGGACGAGGAAGAGTCTAAATGAGTAAAATCTACGTTTTGAAGCTAAAAGTTGAAAATGCTTTAACCTGTAAAAAAACACGGCTGCTCCTTCTGTCTGCACAGAAAGTTTAATGAGCTGAAGGTAAATAACTCTCCCTAATTAGCGATCGGAAGCAGGAGTTGGTCCTAATGAAAACTCTCAGCGTGATGGATGGACCTCCAAGCTGGACGGCGCGTCTGCTTCCTGTTCCTGTCTGAGCTGATCAGGGTTTCTGCAGCGCTGCGACGCGTTTCAGAGTTAAACGAACAGAGTGGCTCCTCTCTGCTTTCTGCTAGCAGGCGACTCTCTGAAAGGTCAGCTGCAGAGAAAACAGGATCCTTGACTTTGCTGCATGAGGAACTGAAGCCTTTGCATTTATAGAGCATTTATAAAACTGAAGAGGAAAAGAGAGAGATGTTTGTAAAGGCTTTGTGAACCTCAGACGTTAAAAAGACTGATAAACGGTTTGTTGAGTACAGTTAAAATCAGAATAGAAACCTGCTGGGGTCAGTATTTTTGTTTCACCTTTTGCTTTTCATGATTCAAACAAATTTCTGTAATTACAGAATTTCTTGTAATGTGGTTCTAGATGAAACTAAGCTTCTAAAAACAAGTAAGTGCATAGCAGAAACTAAAGCTAAAGCACTTTAGCACTTTAGCTGTAGCTATGGTAACCTTACATTACAAACATTTGCTAATGCTGAAGCGCCATAGCGCTTTACCAACATGGTATGTCAGTGTGATACCAACATTGTATTTATTGCAAGCTAATGCTAAAATGCTATAGCAATATTTTATTTAGCGGAAGCTAATCCTAAAGCCCTACACCAGCATTGTATTTATTGCAAGCTAATGCTAAAGCCTGTATTGAATAGAGGCTAATGCTAAAACAACATACCAACATAGTGTAATAAAACAAGCTGTTGTGTAAACAGTCTTCACTCCTTTCAAAATAAGAGCATAAAAATAAACATCTAACCAAATCAAACTTTATTCAATTCAAAGTTTACAAAACATTGAAGTAAATAAGAATTTATCTAGAAAAATTCGTAGCTAGGTATGCTAAGTGATTTCAGAGTTAGCTAAGCTAATTTTTGGTTTAGCGCTTTATCGTTTTTGCTAATTAAGATCTTTTCTAGGAGTCGGTTAAATCTATTATTGAGGTATGTGTGGTAAAATAAATACAATCATAATTGTTCTTGTGCATTTATGATAAATGTTAGAATCATTTATTTAGCATCAGCAGTGTGTTTTTAGGGCAGCTGGAGAAAATCAAACTGAGGAAATATAAACTGGTTTTAAAACACGTTAGAAACTCTGAATAAACCTCCAGGTTTTGGTAACAGTCCGGTCATCTCTCCTGCCATCCATCCTCCCTGTTCCTCTCTGACACCAAGCAGCTGAAAGTGTTTGAGACGAGGAGCGGCTCCAAACGGGCCGCAGCAGAACCCTCCAGGCGGAGAGGGCAGCAGGGTGTTTGAGCAGCAAAATGGATGCATTTCAATCTACTTGGGAGAAATTTATCAGCGCTCTCAGGTAGATTGAGGCTGAAGTTCAGCCTCGACGATCGCCATGACAACTGAGCAAACTCAATCTGCGGCTGAAGGTCAGCAGCAGCGATGGAGATGAATCTTTTTCCCAGGTTTTCTCATGATGTTTGACCCGGAAAAAACAGTTAAAATAATGATACAAATAATGTCTTTAACATAGCCTGGAGAATTAATAAAATGTACTTTTTTGCGGCACTTTTACCCAGTAACAGGTCTTCACTCTGATTGGCTAAACCTTCAGCAGTAACGTTGGTCAGAAAATGAGAAATTAAATGAAAATTTAAGAGAGAAAATGAGATCAGATTCTGATTCTTCTTTAATATCTATAAAAAACTGAATACATTTTAATAGTTTTTGGATTATTTTAAAAATGAGGTCTCAACAGTAAAATAAAACTTTGAATGAAGTGTGTTTTTTTATTTTTACTTTTAAACTTAACACCCAGTTTCAGCTGCTGGATGTAAGATCTCAGAGTGTTACAGCATCCAGTGTGGATTTTCTGGTTTTATTCATAGAAGATGCAGGTTAGGAACATGAAATATTTGGACTCGGTGCTGCTTCACACACTATCGGCTGCTTGCTGTTAGTTTCTGCAGTAACAAGACAGTTTCCACTGTGCCCATTAATGCATATTAAGGTTTTATTTGGTGTTTTGAATTATAAAATTATACAGTTATTGGTGTGTTTAGAAGGAGTCTCAAGTATTTTCAGATTTTAGTTCCCGTACCAAACATGGAATTTTTTGATTCCATTGTGGAAGAAAACTGCAACATTTGCTCCATTTTCTGTCGAACCAACCAAACCCTTTGAGTAACCTGTTCCCCTCCTGGCCTGTGGGGGCGCTGTACCAAGAACCACTGATGTTGTTTCATGTCATTTAAAGGAGACGCAGGTCTTCTTCACAGGTGAACTTCCTTCAAACAAAAATGGAGGCATTAGATTTTAGCGGTTATTTGTCTTTGGTTAAAGACCACAAGCCATTTCTGCCGCTAGCGCTAAGCTAACACATTTGTTTAGTTGTATTTACCCAGAATGCCCTGTGCTGTAGTCCACTTCCTGTTTCTGGTCTGCTTGGCGTTCACATGCATCTGAACCGCACCAGAGTTCACTTCAACCAAACTGAGGTTTGTAGGCGGACCAGAGTTACATGTTTTTTGTCGACTTCACCCTTCCCAACCGAACCGGACTTTCCAGAACCACGGACTGGAGTTAAATTGAACCGGACTAAACAGGACTGGAGGGAATAAACCCTTAATATGTTGAATGTAGAAAATGGAAAATATTCCTCAATCTGAGCGGCGTAAATGTTGTTCTCCTGGTTATCTTAAAACTGTCCTTGTATCATTTTTAAACCTTCATCTCTGCTTTTCCTTTTATTAAAGTCCAGTTCAAAGCAGGATACTCTCTAAAGGTTTGGAGTGAGTGAATCTCTTTGAACCCAGAAATGTGTTCTGTATTCAGAACCGTCTGTCAGCCGTTGACATTTAAAGCTCGGTGTGCGAGGTCGACGAGCTAACAGCGATTACGACCAAACACTTCCTCTGATCAGAACCAAATAACGACGCCTGATGTGTTCCTGTTTTATCTCTGGTTTTAACCCTTTCAAGATCTTCCTCCTCCTGAATGTCACAAAGACATCTCCTCACGGTTAAGGTTGTCCGTTTTGATTAATTGATGTCTCTGCAAGGCAATTTCCTGATGAATTGGAGTCTGTCGCTGTGAGAGATAAGCTAATGGGATGAGAAACGGTTAGCACTACACCTATCAAGTTTTAATCACAGCTGCAGCCATAAATAGAGCGAGCGCACATCTGGGCTGAATGATAAATCAGCTGGAAGCCTGTTTTATTCGCCACTGTTTGCTTGGAACCAACTGGAAGTGGGTTCATGTTTTCTCTGATCCTCCCTTCGGTCTGTTTGGGGTCACGACCTCGCCGCTGATGCAGTCTGCGTTCAGCAGCCGGCGGCAGCATCTCCACTCAAACACGAGCCTCTCCTCCATCTCTAATAAGAGCCAGACACTTAGAAATTAAATTACAGCCGAGGGAAAAGACTGAAACCAAATGAGCTACTGGGGTTTAGCCGGGTTAAGTAATAGAAAACAATATCCTGCAACAACTGAAACGCAGCGGCATGAAAAAGTGTTTGCCCCCCTCCTGATATCCTATTCTTTTGCATCTTTGTTACACTTTAGTGTTTCAGAACAGTAAATATTAGTTAAGACAACACAAGTAACACAACATGCTCCAGATATTAGAAGACCTCCAAAGAAATTCAGGAACAAATCAAAGCCATTTCTAAATCTCTGGCACTCCAGTGAACCGCAGGAGCTGCTTTTCCATTCAACATACAATTGCACAATTTGACACTTTGAAAATAAATGTGCTTAATGGAAACACTTCAGTTTAAAAGAAACACGTGTTTGATAAAAACGTTTGGCATTGGATGAGGTTGGTTTTTGGTTTATGTAGCAAAATTGCAACAGAACATTTTTCATCCCCATCAGACGAGTCGCATGATCAACAACAGGATGTACTACTGGCGTAAACCACAAAGAAGAAGACAGGAAGTAGTTGGAGGATGATGCCATTTCTTATTTAATGGAAACATCGCAATTTTGAAATAATTTTTTGATAGTAGAATATTCACAAAATTCAATAAGTGATTAAGTTTGTTCATGTGCCATCATCCTTCATGGTCCTCTTCGGCATTTCTACCAGTAGAAACATCCTGTTGTTGATCATGTGACTCGTTTGATGGGGGAAAAGTGTTTCGATTGCAGATTTACAAAATAAACCAATTAAAAACGCCGCCTCCTAGTGCCAAATCTTTTATCAAAAACATGAGTTTGTTTTTTCTCCAAAATTGTCATTGCATGAAGTGAATTGATTTTTGTAATTTTCACAATTTTCTGGTTAAAATTATAGCTAATTCTGTTTGGAATCATTGGATTTTTGTGAATTTTGGTTCAAATTGAGTAATTTTAGAACCTGGAGTATTTACTTTCTACTCCTTCTGCCTTTGAGTTGGCAGAAACTTTAATCTAAAATAATTCTGATGGACGTTAAATTATGACCAGGATGTAGAAACGCTGCAGCATGAAGACAGTGAAGCATTAGCCAGAAGCAAAATGGCTCCCTGTGTATTGTTTCACAACAGGAGTTTACTGCTGATGCTCTGGTTCTGGTCGGGTTCTGCATCCAGAACAAAGACTTTCCTGTTTAACTTCAGGAAGGCTGCTGACTCTGCTCACCGTTCACAGATTTAATGAGAGCAGCTCTGAAGCTTCGGCCGTGTTTCTGTTCACTCCTTCATCTGAAAACATGATTCCTGTCTCCTCTGCTCAGTTCTCTGCAGCAGTACTCTGAGCAAACAGCAGGGGGCGCTACAAGTGTCAAGATTTTGCTGTGGAAATGAGCTTTAATTCAGAACCTTAATTCAGTTTTTCTCCAAAAGAATCAATAAACTTTTCTTTTTCATTTTAGTTCATGTGACAGAATTTAGTTTTCATTGGTGAACAAAACCATCATTTGTTTAATAAGAGCAGCTCTGACGTTTGGAGAAATTGTCCAAACTAATATTTTTGACTTCTGATCATCACAATTGTAAATAACTTTGTGGCTGGTTGAATTTCAGTGATTTGTTTTTTATTAGTATTTATTTTTAATAAACCTTTAATTATGGAATTCTGGTTTAATATTTGTAGATTTTTTTTTGCGTTTTTTTATTTTCTTATTTCTTTTTTATTTATTTAAAATGAGTTGAATAATAATAACAATAATGACATTTCAATGTCGTTTTGTGAAGTCTGTGCAATGATGAGTGAAATCAGTTTGTTTTTGTCGCAGCAGCTTTGCAGCGTGTGAAAGTCTGAATGCTTCCTGGTCAGAAGATGAAGAGGAGCACATCTGGGTGATGAAGAGCCTGGTTGATGGGCATAAAACTCATTTAAAGGGAACATTAGACGGATGCGTTTCTGTTTTATTCATGACATTCTGCGTACATTTAACATCAGCAGCGTTGAAAAACCCGTCCTGTCCATTAATTTCCCCCCGAGCCGCTGAGAACGGCTCGGCGCTTTACGGCTCTTTTATTCCTTGATGAGCGCCGTTAATTTCTCAGCAGGGAACGTTTCCTTTGTCCAACATGGCCGCACCGGGAAGCAAACTGGCAGCACTTCTGTGGGTTTCTGGGTGTTTCTCAGACGATGGTTTCTTCTCTCGCTCCAATTTTCAGGCTGCATTATCTCCGACTCGCAGGCAGAGCTGCAGAGTAAACACCTCGTTTTATTATTTCCTTCTTTTGCTATCAGTCAGAAAGCCTCCCCCATAAAGATCACTCACATTAAACTAATTGGATTTATTTGGTCTCATTACATTCATTCTGTTTGGGTTTGAAGCGGGTTTTTGTTTCTGATGCGTCGGTTTGGACCACAGTGTCGGTTTATTGGCTCAGATCCTGAAATCTGAAGGTTTTCCTTAAGAAGCATGATATTTATTAACCCTTAAGGCTCCGAATCAGATCAAGGTTGGGAAAATGTTTCTTCAGATGTTTTACAGCAGGATGGTCCACCAGACGAAATGCAGCTTTTGGGTCATTTTTAGCCCCTGGACTGATTTATTAAAATCCACTCTGCCATGTTTGACGGCTCTCTGAACCCGAAGCTGTCGGTTATTTTCTGTCATGAAGTCGTAATATGCTGTTAAAGTCACACTAAGAACAGTGGTTATTTTGCGAGAATAATGTAAATTACGAGAATAAATCAATAATAACATGAGAATAAGTTGTAATTTTATCAGAAATGCTTCACAATGTTGTGTTAAAATGAGGAAAGTTGAGCATCTTATTTGTATCAAATTTCTGCTTCAGTACAAATAAGGAAATTCTTCATTTTTTACACATCAGCATCAAATGATCAGCAGGTTGGATCAGTTTCTCTCTCGAGTATCGGCTGATCTCCTAACATGAAGGACATGAAACGACTTATTGGTTCTCCACTGATCTTAGTGTCAGGTGGGATCAGACCAGGTGGGATCAGGTGATATCAGGCCAGGTGAGATCAGGCCAGGTGAGATCAGGCCAGGTGGGATCGGGTGTGAGCAGGCCAGGTGGGATCAGGCCAGATGGGATCAGGATCAGGCCAGGTGGGATCAGGCCAGATGGGATCAG
>NW_006799986.1:743092-763861 GCF_000485575.1 Poecilia formosa | reverse complement strand
ATGGGATCAGGTGAGATCAGGCCAGATGGGATCAGGTGAGATCAGGCCAGGTGAGATCAGGCCGAGGTCCGCGCATCGCTACCTGAACAGTCCGGCTGCCTGCTCACTGAAGCAGGAATATTTCCCTCAGATGCACTTAGAGAAAAACCTGAGTTTCTTTGTGCTGGCTCAGCGTTTCCCGGAGCGGCATAAATAAAACGGTTCGATTTCTGTGACGCTCTGAGGCGCCCATTCATCTCCAGTTACTTATGCTGTTTCTTTCTGTACATGTTTGCAGAATATTATATATTTATTTCTCTTAGAGTGAATATGTTCAAGGGAACAAATGCAGCTCTTTGGCTCTTCATAATGAAATGAATCAGAAATGGCAGACGCTTCACTTTCACTTCAGCCGTTTCTGAAGAGCGCTGAAGCCGAAGGGAAAAGCACAGATTGAGGTTTTATGGAATATTTTCTGTAAATCTGGACGTTTTGCTGACAAAATGTTCAACAAACATGTTGATTTGATGTGATGAATCCTCACCAGGTTTCACACAAACGAACCCACAGCCACACCTTTATTTTTGCTGCTCTGGAGCTACTGGCTAGTACGCTAACAAAGGAGCTAATTTTAGTTTTTAGCGGTTTTGTTAACTTTGAAAATATTAAGCTTTCCCTAAATTTATTTTTCCAGATACATTCTTTAATTTTCTGAGTCTATAAATTTTTAGCATTAGCTTCCACTACTAAACATCATGTATATGGCGCTTTAGCGTTAGCGGAACTCGTGTTCATGATTAGTTGTTTATGGTTAGCACAGTTAGCTTTTTAGCTAGCATAGCTTTGCTGATAGGTTAACTCCTGTTAGCACAACACAACAACAGTCTTTTCCAGATTTCAATCAGAAGCAGATTTTAACTCCCTGTTGGCTGAGAGAAGCGGCTTTGTCGTCCATTGTTGTTGTTAGCTGATGTTGCTTGTGCGTCAGATTTATGGGCGTAACAGAAACTATGTGAATACAAAGGTTCCAGGTTTGTTCTGGCACCTTGCAGCTATTAAGTGACCTTTGACCTTTCTATTTTAGATTCACTATCATTTATTAAGGAGTAGTAGTTGGAAATCTTGTGTTGTTTTGGCACAGCTGAGGTAAATTTAGATATTTTCAGATCATTTAATTATAATTAATTGTGTTTTCCTTCGTACTGCGACTGACTTTTTCCTCCGATGTGGGAGTTCAAACGGCAGAAACCTCCACCGGTTGTCCTCAGATATTCATGAACTGTTCCCAAAGTGCTGAGAAATGAGCCAATTAACATCTTCAGATGGCGGCAGAAGTTCCCAGCATCGATCCGTTTGAGTCCTGAAAGCATTTATCTACAGGAAGGTTCTGCTGCCGGCAGAACATGGAGCAGGTTTGGATGATAACTTCAGAAAACAGCCGTCACATGTCAAGTTTTTGATAAATCTGCTGTTGGGTTGGCTTTACAGCCATGGGTAGCTGACCGAGCAGCTCCGGTTTGTCAGACATTAACTAAGAAATGCTTTTATAATGGAAGACATTCCTGCCTTAAATCACCCAGAGTGGCTCAGCTTGATGGAAAATCTGAGTTTTCTCCAGTGATAGAGGGAGGATTGTCTTCAGATCCGTGTTTGGGAGAACAGTTCCTCCTTTGACAGGAGAACTTTCCATCGTATTTTTAGCTCTGAATTCCTCTTATTGTTCCCGGTGAACAGCATGGGGGCAAATCAGGACCAGATTTTACTACGTTTGGCACCAAATACATCTAAAAAATGAACAACAAAGTTTTACTGTAAAATAAATCTGTGGTGTTGATCCAGAGGAGTCTGTTGGTCTTCTGGCTCATAATTGACTTAGAAAGTCGAAATATGACTTTTGTTTTCAGAAATGTGACTTTCTGTTTGGCTTTTATTTTTTATTTTATGGCAGAAATGTGCTTCCGTAGATTAGAAAATAAAAATAAACACCCTTGAATTCGGGTGGGTGATATGAACTTGGACTTTTATTGTGATATGTTGTGGTGCTGCTATCGTGATAACGATACAAATTATGATAAAAATTATTACAACTTGGCGTCACAAACACAAATATTGTTCTTGAAAACTTTCTCGTTTGAAACAGGATTCTTCAGGACGTCGGTTGCTTAACGAGTCGATTTGCATCAATTAACTACGTTTGATTCAAATTCAAAAATCTTTTCTCAAAATGAGCAGCAACAAATCTAACGACTTTTTTCAAAGAGCGACGACTGAAGCAACGTTCAGTAACTTCTGCAGTTTCTCTTTGGGGCGTGACCCGTTCACACAGAATCTGGTTTACTTTAGTTGCAGCACGAAAAATAACCTGAAAAACATCGTATTTCAGCACAAAGGTAAGCGCCAAGCCCTGCTGCGTGACCGGCGCCTCAGATTATCGCGTTTCCCTCTGGATCTTTTCTCCTTAGTGTTTTCTAAAACACCTGCAGTCCAGAGATTTATGTCTTACTCAGATTTCAGATCTTTTCAGTCGTCTGGACTGGGAGGAAGCTGTTCCCAGTTCGTTCAGCTGCTGATTCTGCATCGTTTTCGGTTATTATCGCCTTTTTCTGCCTCTTGTCTTCATAATTAGCAGCAGACGGCACTGCGGGCCGTTTTTCAGTTTAAATTCAGCCCAAACCTCAGAGACGACCTGCTAAATCAAGATGAAGCTGGCAGGAGCCTGGAGACGCCAGCTTAGTTACCCTCCAGCCTGTTTGCTGTCACAGTTTGCTGACAGAGACGGATCGGCCTGGCAGGCGGTTCTGGCCCGTGGCCCGTTTAAGCGCCGGACTCTGAAATTGCCAGGAGATTTGTCTTAAAACACGAAGGTGGAAAAGGTTTCACACTTCAGGAGAAAGACGGTTTGAGAAGCACTTTGACTCTGAAACGGGGAATAAAACCCGTAAATGTGATTTTTAAAATAGTGAAATTTGGCTTAAAGCAACAGATTCATGTTTCTCTCTGCTTGTTGATTTGGACGTTAGAGAGAAACTGGAGCTGGACCCGTTCAGCTGTCAGGGGAACCAAACGGATCTTTGTCTCATCCCACCATCAGACCCAAAAAAGGCTTTTGGTTGCTAAACGATGGCAGCAACAAATGTCAGAAAATGACTGATGACAATAAAGAGACTAAAACGGCTCGTTGTGACAAATCTGGATGATTTTTGTAAAAATGTGACCAACAACAAATGAAGCAAAATTGACCAGCTGCAAATCTGGCAACTTTTTTTCAGTAAAGCAATCTGTGAAAAATCTGGCAACTTTCACAAATTTGCTCATTTTTAAGTTAAAAAATAGAAACAAATCTAAGCTTTTTTCAATAGACTGACTGACGACAAATTAGCATTTCTTAAAAAAGGAATAAAACTTAGAAACTTTTTGTTTTTTAAATTGACTAAAAATTCAGCGATTAAAAAACAAACCTGGCCAGATTTGTAGGAAAACTGAGCAATGAGCAACAGATCAAGCGACTTTTTATTTAAAGCATGAAATGTAGCGACTTTGTTGACGCAGGAACTTGGTGATCGTTGCTGCTGAACGTTCCTCCTGACCGGATCGCTGCCGGTTCATTCTGATCCGGTTTGTTTGTTTTCCTGATCAGTCGGGGAATCTCCTGGTTGATGTGTCATCAATAACCCAAATCCCGCGTTGCCTCTGCTTGTCAGGCAGCGTTCCCGCCCGCCGGCAGCGGCTGAGAAATCCGATTAATTCCCGTCGGTCCGGAGCGGCGCGGCCGACACGGACCAGCGGTTAATGGTTGAACTGGGTCAGGAGAGGAGCGGAAAAACGGCTGGAAAGTTTCCTCTGAGACGCAGAAAGTTACATAATAACTCAGTTTGCAGCTTCATCTACTCTCCTCCTTCGTTTTTTTATTCTTCACAAACTAAACTCCATTTTCTCCAGAATTTCTTCCCTTTTCGCCTCGACAAAAAGCGCGTCCTCACACTCGGAGATGAACATTTCATTCTGTTTTCTGTTAATAATAATAATAATAATGTGTTTCAGGACGCATGCTGGGGCACAATGCATGTTTCTATGAATAGCTGCGTGTGTTTTCACTTTCCTCGCTCTGCTTGCAGATCCTTTCTGCATGCTGGGACTCAGATGAGAAATGCAGCATATTTTCTGCTGGGTGAATAAATCTCAGAAGGTTTTCAGCTTCTAATTGCTCCTGAGGAAAGTCGTTTTATTTTAGGAAACATGAGGATCTGCGTCGTGTTCTGTAATAAATGAATATATTATCTCCTGTTTGGTTGCCAGGTTTACTTTTTTAATTTCTCATGGACAGAAAATTTCTGTTGTTAAGAAATTAATGTGAAATTTTATGGTTTCATCAGCCAGGATGTTGGTGAAAGGAAACACTAGCTCCTCTGTTTTGGATGATTCATCATCATTTTGCTTCTGCAAGCGGTTTCAGATCACTTCATGGTTTTTATTCTGTTTTGGTCTGAAAAGCTGGTAAAACAGCATATCTCTAATTTATTTTGGTGCTAAACTAACTGAAGTATTTTAAAGTTTATTTTCTGAACTTTGACATTGCTGAGTCCTTTAGTCCTGTAAATGTTGTTCAGGTGACAGAAGGCCGACTTTGTAACCGTCTTTATGTGGCTCTGAAGGTTCAGGTCCAGATTTTAGGCCTCTTCTCTTGTTTCCAGCTGCAGTAACTGACTCTCCATTGTTCCTCCTCAGTAGCTTCAGTTTCTGCTCAGCTGGAGAAAGTTTTGGCACCCCCACATGTCGAGCTAACCTAGCCCTTTGTTAGCGTCGTTAGCGTGTGGCGCTGCTGAAGCTGTTGCTAACTGCCTGGTGGCTGAGCAGCAGGATGTGGGCAGCCGTGCTCAGGCTGGAGGAGGAAGATAAGGGGCTCCGGTTGGCTCTGCTTCCTGAGGGTCAGCGCTCTGCCTGCGCTCCATCGAGGGCTCTGTGGAGAAGTCGGCGTGCCGCGGCGTGCATCTTAACGCCGCAGCGCTCGGAGTCAGGACGCATCAGCTTTCAGAGCGACGGTGGGAAGAAGCTGGCAGACCGGGTGTCTGAATCCTGCATGGTGTGTTAGCGCTCGCTGCTTTAGACGACAGCAGGAAGACAAGAAATTCACATCTTCTATTCACACTCCAACCGCTGATAACTGGGCTGCAACTTTTAGAAGTCGATTAATCAATTAATCTGATTACAAAAATGGCAAAATCTACAGATTCCTTATTTAACCACGTAAGCTGCTTTTTATATTAGAAATATTTTAAATAAACAAATCAATTCCTCTTTTAGTTGAGAAAATAAACATTTTATTGCCTAAAACACAGAGTTCCTTTAGTAGATCAGAATCAGGTGAAACTAAAACTTTTCCACCAGTTTCAGACAAAAATGTTTGTTTTTTTATCTTAAATGCAAAATATTTATGTTTATACAATTTTGACTTAATTACTCTAAAATATTTTTAACAAGCACCTTATTTTGAGTCTGTGTGTACTCCAGTTAACGATTAATTGATTAATGGCGATTAATCATTACTGTCTTGTTTATGTTTCGGCCTTTCTGATCCGTCTTTTCTTAGTATAAATGTTTTGTACAGTTTGGCTTCATTACTGATCCAACTGTGTTATTCTTTCAGCAAATTGCCTGTTTTTAACGATTAATTACTAAAGTAGTTGATAATTATTTCAGTAATCTGATTAATCTGATTAATCAGATTAATCAGATTAATCAAGCTCCCAGTATTTAATTTGCTTTGTGATTTTCTTGTTTCATTATTTTCATAAAATTTTTCATCTTCAGTCTGAAATGCATCTTGGATCCGATCATCACCAGAAACTGACATTATGTCTCCTAAATTTATTATTTAGCCGTAACTTTTCTGAAGTGTTTTTGTTGCTGCAGAGAAATCGATAGTTTTCGTTGTGGTTTTGTTCACTCAGCAGGCGGGAGCCGAGTTCAGGCTTCGGTTCATGCAGAACCCTCCGAGTCATTCCTGGAAGAGTCGACTTTCTGCCTCGCTGCACAAACGCGCCACAAACTTTTACTTCAGCAGAATTTCCTGCAGACGTCCTGAAGGACTTGATCCGTTTTTACCAAACAGGACGCAGATGCTGAACTGATGAAATCATGTTTCACTCTTTTTTAGGCCGTTTCTTCACATTTCTTGCTTTCGGTTTGATTTCCAAACGTCAGAATCGACTGGATTTAATTTTTCTCATCGAAGGCTGAAAAAATCAGTTTCTTGTGTTTTTGAGTTATGAAAAATCTTAGAAACAAAATGTTCATATTTTTATCCTGTCTTGACTCTGAACATGTTTTTTTTTTTCAGTAAATTGTCTTTTTAAAGTTTGTTTGCTCCAGTTAACGATTAATCAATTACCAATTAGTTGAGGATTACTTCAGTAATCGATTAATCATGATTAATCACGATTAATCGTGATTAATCATTTCTTTCTTGTTTATTTACGTTTCTATCTTTACTTTTGATCAGTCTTTTCTTATTAGTTGTTTTATGTAGATTTGGTTTGTTTGTTTTTCTCTCTTCTTGCCTTCAGTTTGATTTCCAAACATCAGAATCGATTAGATTTCATTTTTCTCAGCAGAGCCTGAAAAATCAGTTTCCTGAGTTGTGAAACAGAAGCTGTGGGTTCGGTTGGCGCGGCCACTGTTTGCTTTTCGCCTCCGCTCTGTTATTGGGTGTAATGTGAAAGAAAATCCATCTGCAGAAACGTTTCCACGTCGGGTTCCAGGTTTGTTTGTGCTGAAAACAGAAACGTAAAGCCAGAACTCGGATTTCTGATTCTTCGTCTCGTCACGTTCTGCTTCTCAGCATTTTCTTGTTTTTGCTTGGAGAATATTAATGAGTGCAAACCAAGCATGAATTTGCAGAATCTTCTACATTTAAAGTTTGTCTGAACTCTTTTCTGCACTTTTAAATTAATCTCTGCGAGGCATTTGAGGAAAACATTGGAGACGCTGCAGGGCTCCAAGAAATAGAAAAGTTTGTCTTAATTTATTTCAAACTGTTTCATCTCCGCTGTGAGTTTTTTCTTCCCACTCAGATATCGGCTGAACTGACGGTTTGCTTTTGGATTCCCAGTAAAAACACAAATCATACATTAGATTATTTTATTTTGTCCACATCTGATCAATGACTTTGTTTCTTTATTAAACACCGACGGCTCAGAAATCTCAACAGGATTAAAATGATCTGGATTAAATGAGTAAAACATTTGATTGAACTAGAAGTGATTAAGCTGCTTATTTATTAATGTTTCGCATGAGAGAAAACAGCTGAATCAGCTGCTTAGTCACAGAATATTTTCTGTTTTTAACAGTTTATCTGTTTTATTCTTTAAAACTTTAGACCAGAAGCTGAACTCTTCCTGTTTCAGGTCAGTTTTGATCATCAGAAATATTTATATTTCATTATTTATTCCTAATAATAAAGGAGAAAATTGTTTTCTGTGTTTCTTTGTTGTAAATTAGAGGTTTCTTAATGGTCCATTTTACACAACCATAAGAGAATTTATTATGATTTATTAATATTTATTTTTGTTGTACAGTTGCTGGAGGACTTACTTTTCATTTATTACGTTTATAAACTTTGACAGCGATTAGCACACTTAGCTTCCGCTAAATACATTTTCCCACAGAAATCCTAAAGCGCTAATTTACTTTCAGTTGAATGAAGTTCAACATCTGTGTTGAAGTTTTGGTTGTGGAAACACAGAAAATGTCAAATTGTTTCTTTCAAATTAGCAGAATATTGAAAAAGTTTTGCAGAAATATAATGGACTCAGTTTATCACAGCTGGTGGCTCTTAGCTTAGTTGATTTTAGCGCTTTAGCATTAGCTTTGGCTACATGCTGTGTTGGTATAGCGCATTAGCATTAGCTTTGGCTACATGCTGTGTTGGTATAGCACAGTAGCATTAGCTATGGCTACATAATATGTTGGTATAGCGCATTAACATTAGCTCTGGCTACATGCTATGTTGGTATAGCGCATTAGCATTAGCTTTGGCTACATGTTATGTTGGTATAGCGCATTAGCATTAGCTTTGGCTACATACTATATTGGTATAGCGCATTAGCTTTGGCTACATGCTATGTTGGTATAGCGCATTAGCATTAGCTTTGGCTACATGCTATGTTGGTATAGCTCTTTAGCATTATCTCTGGCTACATACTATGTTGGTATAGCTCTTTAGCATTATCTCTGGCTACATACTATGTTGGTATAGCGCATTAGCATTAGCTCTGGTTAAATGGCATGTTCATGTAGCACTTTAGCATTAGCTTTGGCTACATGCTATGTTGGTATAGCTCTTTAGCATTATCTCTGGCTACATACTATGTTGGTATAGCGGATTAGCATTAGCTCTGGTTAAATGGCATGTTCATGTAGCACTAATGCATTAGTGTAGCATTAGTGCTACACTAATGCTAGTGTTTGTGATTGGTGCATTGGGGTTAGCACAGCTAACGTTTCAGTTAGCGATGTCCACCAATGGTTATTCTACGTGGTAACTGCATTTAATTTTATTTTGAAATGTTTTAATATTTATTGATGCTCTGGAACAAAACATGAGCTAAACTGTAAATATAATTACAACAGTTCAGGCAGTTTTTGGGGTTTCAGACATCATTAGTTGGAATTTATTGTCTTATCATAAGAAATGTTTCATAGTGACCATAAACGATCTGATAAATACCCATCCTTTCTTGTCCTTAAGTCACTTTTGTAACACATTTTTTTACCCATCTGTGGAAACCTGGCTGTTTTGAAACGTTGCCTGAATTTTTCCACGTTTGTTTTTAGACCCGTTTCTGCAGCATGTTGACCAAATGTCCCGTTGGGACGTTTTGTCCCTTCCTCCCATAAAACGAGACGACGTCCCACATCTTGTGCAGGACAGACGCTTTTATCGGATTTGGCCGACGTCCAGCGACATTCAGTGGCATTAAGAAAGCCAGGCATAAACTCCAATGAGCGCTGTGTTTAAAATCAATCAAGCTGATTGACTGCCACGCGATGCTTTTAGCATTTTGCTCCATGTTCTGCCCGTCTGTTACCGACGGAAACAACGTTTAGTGAGACCAAATCTGTCTGGATTTTACTGTTATAGAATAATAACTCAGAAAAATCACAACTGGCCTGCAGATAGAAAGCAAGAATTTATTGTTATATTATTATTATGACTAAAATCTATTTTGTTTTATGTCTGACTGGAAAAATTGAACTAAAACGGATAAAAACTCCTGCAGTCAAAATGACTCATATTGGCCAAATGGGTAGAAATGAATGTGTTTCATTTTCTATGTTGGCTAAAAATGTTCATTTTTAGGAAAACCCTAATCTGGATTATTTTGTTTTATTTAGAGGGATTAGATCTAATGAGAGACTCACTTTATGATGTTCCAGTTGTTAGTGATCAAAGGTTTTAAGCAGTTTTTAGCGTGTTTGTTAGTTTTTATTGGTTATCTGTTAACTATTGTTTAGTTTTTAATAATACTTTTAGTTTTTTCATGTTATGGTTCATTTCTTAGGTGCAGAATTTAAAATGGTCACTATGCAAACATTGATTCAGTAATAAATATTCAAAAAACGATAAAATAAAGTTGAACGACCAACTCTGGTGTTTTCTTCAAACTTTTGTCGTCGCCATTTTGTTTAGCCATTTCAAAAAGGTTAAATAGATTCATAAACACGAAACAAAAAAAGATTTTATATGTATAATTTCAGTATGTTTTAGTTCCAATTAATTCCAGTTTTTCCAATTCAGTTACTGTTTTTATTTATTTCATTTAACAAAAATATTTTCCCAATTTCAGTTTTTGTTTGTTATTTTTAGTGTTTGAAAAACTGAACTTGACTTGTGATGAATCTGCAGATGTGTCTGAGTTTTACTCTGCTGATATGAACTAACCTATCAGAAGCTCACAGCATTATGACATCATTATCTGGGATTCCCAGGATTATTTAAAGACACAGTAATCTTACGGACAGGAAGTAAGTTTTTAACTCAAATGAAAGTTTTCAGCTGTGTGAAAGTTTCTGTTTCCGTCTCCACAGACGGCCAGGAGCGTCTCGGCGCGCCGATGAGTGAAGCACAAGCTGGAGTCCTGAGCATCCGCGGTCCACAGCAGCAGTGAGGTATCTCCAGTCAACACTTCACCAACCGAACTCTGATTCCTGCGCAGAACGATTCACATCGCAGTTCTGCAGCAGCCAGCAGGGGGCGTAACCAGAAGTTTAACGGTCCGTTTGGGTGGGAGAGCGGCGACGCTTTAAAGCCACTTTATTTATCGGCTCTGGAGAAACAGGACCTTGGTGACCTTTCTTCTTCCTTCTGTGGAGGATTTATTCTGCAGATAAATGTCACAGCAGGAGAGAAAGGAAGGAAAAGAAAATCCCTCTGCTGTCAAATTTCAATATTTTATTTAGCAGAAGAAAGCCAACCAATGGTTTTGTAGAGCATTGCTCTTTATATGCATAGATATTGATGCAGATATTTAAAAAAATCACATTAAAAAATTTCCAAAAATTAAAAGCACAAACTATTTATCTTTTTTTAACCAGATTTTTGTGCTTTGATTTAAATTTTATAGTAAATAAATCACAAAGGTCCAGTGGTTTTTACTGGACCAGGTTTTATGTTGAGCAGGGACCCGAGGCTCCTGGTGCCTCAGTTTACCACTGCAGCCAAATCTGATTTTCACATCTGGATTACTGGATTTATCTGTACAAACACAGCAACACTCTTTGGAAACTAGAGTTTGTTTTTATTTCACATAAAAACTGGAAAAATGGACCAGCGCAAAATGACTGCTAACTGAAAGGACCTTATTTCATTTTCCTTTGTACGCGAAATCTAACTTCTGCTCTTATGGAAATGTACAATTCTGGGAAATCCCTAATCCGGATTAGTTTGTGTTATTTAGAGGGATTACATCTCATTGAGAGATGATGATCATGATCAACAGCTATCAGTTTTGTAAATTAGTCGGTAACTTCAGGTAATTTTTTTCTCGTCATACTGAAAATGTTTCTCATTCACTGATGTCTGTTTGGTTGCAGAATTTATTTCATTATGCTGTGATAAACATTTGAAATATGCTGACAACATGCTAGCTGATGCTATCAGACAACAGTAACCACGGCAACCCTCATAGCGACCCGCGTCCTGCTCCCGGTGCTGAGAACACAGACCTTGCAATGGTTTGCAAATATCAGACCATTTCCTTTGTTTTAGGATTGTTTACTTTATTTATTGAGTTTTCACATTTTTATTAAACTTATAAATATGTAAATTAGCTGCCCACGGCTTCTTTTACCAACTCTGAGTGTTTATTTCCTGTCTGCCGGTTACAGGAAGGTGTTTATTAAGCCTCTCATGATGACACTGAACCATCATTTTCCCCAGAAGTTACTGAGAGAAACGATAAAATTGTTGTTTTGAGACAATTTTCAAGTAATATAAATGTAAAGGCATAAAAATGCAAGAAGACGTTGTGACAGATCAATAAACTTTAATGTCTAATAAACATTTAACTCTGGAACTGGGAGACATTTTAGATACACAGAATAAATAAAACAGAAACGGCAAATAAAATGAATTATGAATATTATGTAAATAAAATTATCCTGCAAAAAAAGGTTTGAGACGAAAGCAGCAAACTGAAGACTTTTATCAACCAGTTTTTTTTAAAAAAGAGAAAAACATTAAATCATGCAAATGGAAATGAATGAGCTTATTTTGATTCATTGTGTGATTTATTGGTTTTCAGCCCAGAGTTTTCCTTCTCCTGCGTGTAGAAGAAGATAAATCCAGAGGTTTGTGCTGCTCAGGCGTCTGAATCCTGATCCGTTGTGTAAAGAAGTTGAGTGTCTGTACGGGATGCCCAGCTGGTTTAAATGTTCGGTGACACGCAGAGCCCAGCTGCAGTCAACAAACCTGCCTGTAAAGGTCAAACAAATCACATTTATATTCAGTTCAAATCAACATAAATTTCCTTAATGGCTCACCAGGATTTCTGCCATGTTGGGCTGAAGGTGCAGCTTGAAGAAACTTTCATTTTGTTTCTGTGCCTGTTGGCCACAAAGGAAAAATATTCATTCATTGTGGTGATGAGGAAACCCAACATGACAAAAATGTGCATAACTTTCTTTTTTATTTTTATTAATTTTGTACACAGCCAGTACATCTGAACGATTTGTCTCGTTTTGGCTGCGATTGGTTGACCCATGAAACAAAATAACAGAAAAAAAACAAATACCCGTTCAGTGATCAGTTCATAGAAATTTACAGATGATTGAATCCAGACTGGATTAAGAAAAGAGTCATGTTGATAAAACTAAAATTGAATTAATTGCCACAGAGCATCACAAAGCAGCGCCTGCTGCTGGCAGAGCTCTCATCATAATGTTTGGCAGGAATGTGACGCCATATGAGGGCAGAAGTTGTGATAAAAGCATCCAGATTTATTTTAAAAGTCTTTACTGATAGAGAGTTTTTCACAGGAGATTTTGAAAGAAAAGCAAAGTGATAATAAAATCAATAAGATCAAAGCTTTGCTATTTTGTTTGTTTTTTCCTGCAGCTTCATGAAGTCTTAGTCTGTGCAGACACTGAAAAGCCTTCTGGTGATTCCTGCTCCATTTAACAATCAGCTCCTCTGATAATCGTCTCCCCAGATCAGTCAGCGGGTTATTAACGCGATGAAGAGGAAAAAGACATTTTCATTCGTCTTTTTCTATGTAACTCTGACTTCTAAGGATGTTTGAACCTTTCAGCTCCTGTTGGGTTTCCTCTTTAAACATAAACCTGAGCTGGAAAATCCTCGTCACAATAACAGAAACCAAACGACTCGGCACTTTTACAGCAGAGTGGGAATTAATTTATCAAGCAGAATCAGGAGGAAACATTAAAGATGAACTCAGTCACATGAGTTGGAGTCTCTTTGGTTCAGACTTTAATTCAAAATGTTTGGTAAAGTGTAATTAACTCTCAAGTCAAGCTGTCTAGTTTGTGAAGGGAGGCATCTTTGCTTCTGTGCACGTTTTGACATTTCTGTGTAAATGTATTGGTAACGGCAGCACTCGCGTAACCGTGGCAACATGGGATTCATTTTACAACTGATTAGCATAATAAGAGCTCAAATAAATAAACAATAACTATGACCGTCACATCCCAGAGGACACATTGCCCATGATGGGATGTTATCCCCTCCTCCAGCATCGTTCCAACCAGACGGCCGTTCAAAGCAAAGGAGGTGGATCAGCAGACGTGTTGCTGTGGAATATCGTCTCTGCTGCCTGGATGTTGACCTGTTAGCAAGTCATCACCACCGTCAGTCAGAGGCTTCTTCGCATTTATTGTAACACTGACTGCTACTGGAGCTCCTTGAAGATATTTGGATGACTTTTAAGCAGAAGCAAAGTTTTTGTTCAGGCAGCAAACAGCTGCACTTACCGTAGCCATTATTTCTCCAAGATAATTAGCTTAAGTCCTCCTGTGAAACTCCAAAATTTAAGAAATAATCCCTGATATAAAATTGTTGCTTGTGTAGCATAATGTTATTGGGATTATGGGGAAATGCATTTTGGATTAGCTATAGAGAGATTAGAGTAAGACTCAGCTTAACGGGCTTGGAAGAGACGCCACTACTGGGAGTTTTTATCCAAGGTTTCATTCGTTGTGTCTGATTTGGACTGAAGTTTCAGGGGGAATCCCCCACAACGTAAAAGCAACAAATCTTACAGATACATTTAAATCATCAGGAAGAGAAAGAATCACCATCTGGATTTAATTTGGGAGAATTTAGAACGAGCTGGAAAAGTGCTGCGGTGATGAAAATGTGTCGACTGTAAACGAGTTATTAAAGCGTAACCGGCGTCTCATTTGGGACAGATTCAACCCGTTAGCCGGGCGGAGGGATCAGAAAACCAATTTTCACACATCAAATTGGCCACTGATGAGTCCAGACCCCGGGGCGTCATTTACTACGACCTGAAACGAGTTTCTGCAGGAGGGAAAACAAAGTAATGCCACAAATGACCAGGCTTTACTTGCCCCCTGCCAGGCTAATTGTTGTTTGTTTGTTTTTATCCACCAGTAACTGATAGCAAAGATGAATTAAAGAGAACCAAAAACATTGGACGCTTTCTTTTTCCAAAGTTTTGGCGCCACAGAACCGGCACAGTTAATGTTAGCCTAGCTCAGGCTAGGTGAAGTAGCGTGCTAGCTAGGTAGCTAGCTCTCTGTGCAACTATAGTCTTGAAAAAAGGCAAACAAAAAATATATTGAAAAGTTTAAGCAGGTGAGTTACAGTCCTGTCTGTGATTGGCTGGTGGTGTTGCTAATTTAGCGCAGACATGCGCTCAGATCAGTGTCACTGCAAGCTCAGCACAAACGCAGCGTCAGACGCAGGCGGTTGCTCTTATGATGCGCTAACATCCATGTTTTCAAAGTTAGCAAGAACAACAGCTTCACTGTCACCGTTTAAGAATTTATCTTAAAGAATTACGTTTGTTTAAGCTAGGTGCGCTAAATGTTTTCAGAGTTAGCAAAACTGCTACAGCGCGTAACAAAGCGTTAGCTTTGCTAGTAGCAGATTATTGTCATCATTGCTTTGGTTTTTTTTCTCAGCAGCTCACATGTTGGCTGTAGGGGGCGACACTTCTTCACATCAGTATCGGTCAGAGGTGTTCAACACGGGGGCCGCAACCTCTAGGAGGCCGTGGTGGTACTGCACCAGGGTCAAGACATTATTATACACTTTAATTCAGATTTGTCTTTAAAGAAACATTAAAATGAATCCGACTTGTTACAGATTGATAAAAGCAGATACACATCTGAGATCAAGAGATTTATTGGATGAATGAAAATCATAAATGCTTGTTTTTATAGAGCAGCTCCTGTAACTTATTTAATCAACAACAATTCCCTTTTTAAAGTTTTTTTTTTTAAGTTGTGTGTTTGTGTCCATGAATTAGAGCAGAAGTGGAATCAGCTGAAATTCGTCCTGCTGGGTGTAAAATTGTGACAGCAGATTGGTTCCAGTGCCGCTGCTTTTCCATTTCCCTCAGAGTTTGACAGGCAAACATTTCCTGCTCCGAGCCGCCGGGGCGCCGCGCGGCAGCGTGTCGTTATGATGATGAAGCCGTCTGCTGGCCCAGACTCACTGCATTTATGTCTGCAGCCTGAGACGTGTTTACTGGCCACACGTGTCACGAATGCATGAAGCTTCTGGTCCGGGCCGGTTCCCCCGAAAAACCAAAAACAATGATGAAATAACATATTTTTACTATAAATGTTAAAAACATTCTGTTTTATGAAATATGTGCAAAGAATTTCTGCAACAGAAATGATCCAAAAAAGTAATTTCAGTCATTTTTATGTAATTCAGCTGCAAACTTTGTTCGTCCCAGTTTCTGATTCCTTCAATAAGGAACAAACTCAGCAAAATCAAAAATATGTTTCAAACTAAAGTTTAAAAAAGCAAAATAAAAATAAATGATCAAAGGAACAAACTCAAGAAAATATTCTAAAATTTTAAATAAAATGTTAAAAAATAAATAAAAATAAACAATGAAATACATAATAAATAAAATGTCACTAGCTGTAAAAAATGTCTTATATAAAATCGACATTATGTATTATAGAATAAAATATGAAGCTTTCCAACTTATTTTTAGTGACGGCTGTTAGGTATATCAATCAACCAACCAATAAATCAATTAAGTGTCATGGTTTGGGTAGTTTGTTTGCCCTCATGCAGAACACACCTCCATCAGGAGGCAGGTGATAAAAGACAATGCAGTTTATTCTCCAAAGATGATGATGCTGAATGTGAGTTTTCGGTCGGGGAGCCAGGAGTTTGCGGACGTTGAGGATCGACTGAAAGTTGATTTGTTCCAGCCGATATCGGAGCGAAGCGATTGGTTGTTCTCTTCAGCTGTCGGCTGAGACCTGCAGGAGTCGGGGAGCGAGGCGCTGCTGCCGGTTACTCTACATTTTGTTGCTAGGCAACCAAGGTTGGGGGGTGGGGGTGGAGCTGAACCTGCTTGTTACCCAGCAGGTCGTTGCTAGGCAACCGAAGAGCCGGAGCGTGAGTTGATTCCACCAAGCTAGCTTAGCTAGCTGAGAGGTTGCTTTCCTTTGCCTACATCTCCCAGAATGCCGTGCGGTTCTGGATCAGAGTTCAGTTGACATTCTACTTATTGAATATTCTATCAGCTGTATTGTCTATTGATATTGTTATTGATTTATTGTCCAGCCCTAACGCATCTAGTCTTATTGTCATGTTTCCTGCTAACTTTTAATTTTTTTTTCTTAAGCACACAAACCACAAAGTTTAGGAAGTTTTCTTCAGTAGCCGTCCCTCAGGAGGTTTTGTCGTTCTGAAATTTTCTCCAGTCCATCCGGGGAGCATATTCTCCTGCTAGCAAGGAGCGCTAATCATGTCTGGGCTTCAGCTTTACATGGACATCCACAGAGACGCTCCTCGTTTCCAGAGAAACACTCTCATCCAGGAAGAGATGGAAATAATTGGAGTCAGAATGTGTTAAACTCGATCTGCTCGTTTCTCCCGATCAACCCAGGATGCTTCATGGTTTCTACTTCCACCCAGTCTGGACCCGCCTCACCAGCTGTCAGCACTGGGATACAGCTAAAAATCCAGTGGCAACGCAGAACCTCCCTGCTCTAAACGCTCCCGCATGCAGAAACCTGCCGCCATCTTGTTTCTAAGCAGCCGTTCTGGTTCAGACTCATGACCTTTAACCTTTAACCTGCTAACTGATGCCTGTGGAGTCTGAGATGGAGCTCTTGGGATTTTGGTCATTTCTCTGATGTTGGGCTGAATCTGCTGGGACGGCCAGGTTGTTTGGAGATGACCTTTGACCCTTCCCAGCAGTGGTGACCAATGCTAACCAAAACGTTAGCTGCACTAATCATAAGCAGTAGTTCACCAACAAGGGAAGCATTATACCAACATGGTATTTAGGGGAAGTTAACGCTACACCATACTTAGCAGAAGCTAACAGTAAGTGCTAGGCTAACGTCACAATTAGCTGAACTAATGCTAACAACGCCTCCCCAGACGGACTGGAGTAACATGGCCGTCCTGATAATCGTAGCGTCACTGAAGATTATTGGAGGAGGGAAACTGGAGTAAAGAGTTTCCTGACTTGGCACAATAAATCTGGACGCTCCGTTTGAGGTGTAGCTGGTTGGTTTAGGATGATTTATTTGTCCTTAAGCCAACTTCCTTCAAGAAACTTAAACAGAAACAGAGAGGCGTCAGATTTCAGCAGTTGGACGATTTCTCTTTTGTCTTTGGTTGTATTTACCCAGAATGCTGTAGTCCACTTCCTGGTTGGCGTTCATTGGAACTGAACCAGAGTTCAGTTAGCATTCAGACTTTCCCAACCGAACCGGACTTTCCAGGCAAACGGACTGGAGTTGGATTAAAGCGAGTAAACACAGCTGGTTGGAATCCGAACTTGGATTATCGTTGGAGTATTTATGATAATTGTCAGAAGGGAAACGTCAGCGTAAACGTCTCGCCGTGTGAGCTGGAATCTGAGCTCTGAGTTTACAAGGTTTGCAGATTGTGGGGATTTTTGCTGATGAATCATTTCAGGGTTTCTTCTTCTCTGAATTCCTGCTGAAAGGCGGTCCCTTCTCCTTCCTGAAGCTCCTCCTGGGCGGAGGAAGTGGGCTTTGTGGATGTCAGCCGCTGAGTGTGAAGGCAGAGCCGCCATCCTGTCCTCGGCGGCGCAGCAGCATCTGGTCGGCAGCTGAAACCTGTTAGGAACTTCCTGCTCTGCGCCGCGGCTCCAGGACGGTGAGCAGCGTTTCGTCCGCCTGCTTTCCTCCGTCTCTCCGTCGTTTCGTTCATAAGACGCTTCGGGTTGGTAGAGCGAGCGCCCAGCGACTCTGGCCGACTCTGATTGACAGATTTCAGGTAGAAAAGGAAAAATCTGTTTGGTTTTTAACACATATGGCTGAGATTAGTGAGTAAGCTTGAAGGCATTCAGCACTTTGCTTCGGCTCCATCTTTTTTAAATAGTTTTCCAGCCGTAAAACTTCTCAGTTCACTTCCAGAAAATGTGATTCTGGATTTCTTTATCGTGTTTTCTATTAACTTTTAGACTTTGCTGAACTTTGATCCAAACATTCAAGTGTTTTCTCCAGTTTGAGAAGCTGAACTCCTGCAGCTGGTAAACACGGCAAAGCTTAGCAGCCTGGTGTTAACTGTGTGTGTGTGTGTGTGTGTGTGTGTGTGTGTGTGTGTGTGTGTTGGGGGTCAGAGGATCTCCCACTGGGATCCTGTCGAATCACCAGACAGGAAGCCATTAAAACCTGCTGTCAGTGAGAGCGGCGATGCGTTTCTCTGATGCTCCTCTTGATTCGACCTGAAGACGGTGAAACCGAGGGAAGCTGATCCCGACGCAGCAGATCTGGCGGTTCGAACCCGCGGCTTTACTGTGGGGCTGAGATTTTGTGCCGATGCAGGAACGTGGACGTCCCGCCCTGGACGCTCTGCAGCTGATCGCAGGAAGCTTCGGGCAGCGAGAAGTTTTCACGCCGCTTCAAGTTTTCCCGTTTCATGAGCAACACAAAGCAGAGGGAGAGGAGGGAAACCGACTGGCGGTTTGCAACATCTGGTTTGCATCAAACGCTTTGAGCTACAAGACTTTTTAGAGTGAATTAATCTCAATGTGAAGCTGCAGCTGAATTAAAGTCTTAAAACATAATTTTTCAACAATCGTGGTTGTATATTTCTCTACAAATCAACAAAAAAACGAGGCATAAAAACTTTTAATGTTTCAAACTGTCGACTTGAAATAAAAACACTGAGTTCAGAACCATTTAGAGATTTAAAGTGTTTTCACACCTGGTGGCCCGGTCGACCCGGTTCTATTAGAACCAGAACATCTGCTCCACCTCCAGCTGCTCTGAGTCAAACCAACCTGTTCCCCTCCTGGCCTGTGGGGGCGCTGCACCAAGAACCACTGAAGGAAACGACACAAAAACCTCTGAAGACGCTGAGAGCAACTTCCTTCTTCACCAGATGGAAACAAGATGGAGATTTTAGTGGTTGGAGGATTTCTCTTTAGTCTTTGGCTAAAGACCAGGAGCCATTTCTGCTACTAGCGCTAAGGTAACACATTAGCTTTGTTGTATTTACCCAGAATGCCCTGCACTGTAGTCTCGGCCAACACATTTTTACAGTTTTGACTTTTGATCAGGTGCCAAACAAAATCATTTCAAGGACCATAAATGGCCCCCGGGCCACCCTTTGGATCCCCTGCTCTAAAATCACGTGGAAAAGCGTCGCTGGGTGTTTCCTGCTGACGTGTTTTTGGCAGGAGTGGAGTCGCGAGTCGGCCGTGACGAAGCGGACTGCGGCCGTTTGTCCTTGTCGCTGTCCGGGTCGCCGATTGCTCGCGGAGGAAGTTTTGCTCGAATCCGGGGTCACATTCACGTTTCTTCAAAGAAATGACTGTTTTTTTAAAGAACTACAGTCTCAGTTCCTTTGGCAGATCAGTTCATTTGCAACAAGGCGATTTCCCCATGTTGGAAGTAAATTTATCTGCCAATCGAACTGATACTTTTTCATCAATATTAAGGAATTATTGACGGAAAATAAACTCCTATTTCTTGATGGAAAGTTACCTTTAAGTTAGTTTTATCTTGTTTCAAGTGATCTGAGATATTTATACCAGAAACAATCATCTTATCATTAATAAGTAAGTTTAAGTATTGTGAGCATTTATCGAATCATTTATTGTGATAAATTACTTAAGACTTTCATCATCTTTGTCTCTAAATTCTAATAAATGTCTAAAAACATATTAAACTGGGATTGTTTGATTTTTCACTATTGATCAATAAATGCCAATAAATATAGTTAAATGTGATTAATGTGACATAAATCACATTTCTTTGTGTCCTAAAGACGCTTGTTAAAAATTGGAATGCACTTGTGACATTATTGTTGTGCCATACATTTTCCTAAAACAGAAATAAATATTTTTCACTTTTATCTCAGTAGTAAAACTGTGAATCCGTTTTAAGTTGATGTTTCCTTAATATCGGTAAAAAGCAGCTGAATGTTTGCATTTTCATGATCTTAAGGTCATTCACTGTGGTGAAAAACTGTCACTCAGTTGGTCTGATCTTGTTTTAAGTGTATGAATATATTTGCAGTAGAAACTGGACATAAATACTTGGTGATTTTTAGTTTTGCAGTTTTAATTCTGACCTTGATGTCAGGAATGTTGTAAATTCGTCTAAGGAAGAAAAGTTTTGATTTTAATCAACATTTTCTCTGTTTCTGTAGCCGAAGCTGCTCTTTTCTCTCCGTGTTGCAGGAAAACTTTCCACTTTCCTTCACATAAATATAAATAAACCTTTTCCTGGAGTCTCTCCTTCAGTAAACTTTACCTCATCACTTGTTGTTGTGATTCTTTCCGTGGACCTTTAGTCTGACTCGCCTCTCCTTTTTCCAGGTGGAGAATCGGCCGACGCTCGTTTCCACGATGAACCGCGCTTTCAACAGGAAGAAAGGTGAGCAGAACCGGCTCCTGACGGGTCCGCGGGCTGCGCTGGTTCTGGTCCGGATCATGATGATAGAACAGTTTCTGTTTCAAGAAGCTTCAAATCGCTGAGGGGTTTCAGGAAAACAAACCAGCAGCTGGAGCAAAACTGCAAAACGACTTGAACTGCAAAACGACTCGAACTAGAAAACGACTCGAACTAGAAAAC
>NW_006799986.1:733570-742465 GCF_000485575.1 Poecilia formosa | reverse complement strand
AACTGCAAAACGACTCGAATTGCAAAACGACTCGAACTGCAAAACGACTCGAACTGCAAAACGACTCGAACTGCAAAACGACTTGAACTGCAAAATGACTCGAACTATAAAACAACTCGAACATCTGGACTTGGAGCTTCAAACTGTGACTCAAAAACAGACTTTAGACTGCAGTTGGACTCGGATCTAAAAATGTTGTGTATTTAATGAGAAAATGTTTAATTTAGTGTTAGAAACTTTAACACGGAGAAAAGACTCGGTAGGATTCCCCGTCAGACCTGGGACTTGACTTTGGTTTGCCTTTTAAAGACTGAAGTGGACTGGAAACATTGACTTGGAAACTCAAGCAGATCTGATTGTTTGCATTTTGCATCCCGGTGCTCTCAAAGCTGCATTTATCTTATTTATCTCCTTTGTTTACCAGACTTTCTCCCTCCTTCCACTCAACTTTCCAGTAATAATTTTCTCTGATATAAAAATCCAGCTTGTTTTATGTCGACCGTTTTGGGCCTTAAAGTTAAAACAGAATAATAGAAACATGAACACAGACCTTAACTGAACCTGTTTTGTTATGAATTTGCGTTTTAAATCAGAACGCGACTCCGGTGTCTTCCTCCGCTTGTCACAGATGCATGCTGGGAGTTTGACGTAACGAGTCAGAGACGTAAAAACAAAACCTTTCCTCCGACCCGATCCAGACTCCTCTCTCAGTTCGTCAGAGCGCCGGTCGGCCTTCCGGCCCCACTGTGCTTCACGCTAGTTTCAAACGTCTGCAAGTCGGCCAGAAGCTCTGAAACCGAAGCGGTGGCGGCGTGAAGCGGCGCTTCCCGCTCGAGTAACGGCAGGAAGTCACCTTCAGACAGGAACTAAACAAACACGTTTCCTGCTTCCTTTCCGTCTCTCTCTTTCTTCCAGACGGCAACAAACCGGCGCAAAGCTTCTGAAAGTTCGCCTAACGAGTGTAAAACAAGTTAATGGACTCATGCAGAGAAACAATGACTTGATGATGAGTTCTTAACCAATCAGACGGCAGAGTCTCACCCTACATCGACCTTCAGGTTACACCTGGGCTGGCCAAAGTTTAGATCATCAAAGATGAATTTCATATTAAAAATGGTCAATAAAATGTTCAGTCAGTCAATAATCGTTCAGCAGCTGCACCAGAACAAGCAGCAGCTTAGAAATGGATCTGGATCAGAACCAAAACAGCTTCAGCCTCAACGGAGCACAAATAGAGTCCTGGTGCTTTCATTGTTTCCCTCCCTGTGTGTGTGTGTGTGTGTGTGCGCGCGTTTGTTTGTAATACCGATTTTACTGACATATACTACGTTGTGAGGACCGGAGCCTGGTCCCCACAAGGGGAAACCCTGTTTTAGGGTCAGGGGTCAGAGTTAGGGCTAAGGTATGAATTGAGTTTTGGTTGGTTAGGAAAACGGTAAAGGTGGTTTAGGCTGTAGAAATGAATGGAAGTCAATGGAAAGTCCCCACAAAGATAGCCACGCAAACGTGTGTGTGTGTGTGTGTGTGTGATTGCGTGTGTCTGTGTGTGTGTGTATGTGATTGCTCTGAGAGCATCGTCATGTGATGCGAGCCGAGCGTCCACAGCTGTAAACAGAGAGCGAGTCATCGCCTGAGCATGTTGTTTTTAAAGCCCAGATGTGAGCGATCGCTGAGCCTCTCGCTCCGATTCCCAAACTTCCCGCTTCCCGTAGAACCAGGTGAGACGCCTTCATGGTTCTTCCTGACGCCGAGGGAGGGAAATTAGAAGAAAACCAACATCAATCCTGCCACCACAAAGCGGCTGCTGCTCAGCGGTCGATCAGCTTCACTTGTTCTGCATCCAGAGGAACATTTTCCAGAACGTTCTACCTGCTCAATGAGGCTTTATTTCTGTCTGACTGTGTTTTTAATCCCAGACAGAACCTTTATCTCCCAGCAGAACCTCCTGGCTGGGTCGGTCCTGCTGGCGGCCCGCTAACGTTGTCCTCTGCGTGATGGAGAGCTGTGCACAGCCAGCAAATTCATTCTGTGTCATTGATTGAGCGCTGCAGTGAATTAGTCTATTGGCTGCCACTTCCTGTGGCCCAGACATAAAAAATAAAAATAAATGCATTACAGTGAGGACTTCAAGCTGCAGGAGGCCAACGCTATGCTAATATTCAGCAGAGGTTTCTAGGGCTGGGAGTCGGACATAAATTATAAGTTATATTACCATTGGGAGGTCCAAGCTGTGGTCCGGGGGCCATTTGTGGCCCTTAAAATTATTTTGTTCCACCCCTGATTTAAGACAAAGACTTGAAGACTTCACAAGATTTCTTCTCCAAACAGTAGCTCCTTTTAAAGTACAAATATGAGCAAAACTGCAAATTTTCAGCCAATGTCGGAAAAACACGATTTCAGGTGTTTCCATATAAGAAGAAACGGAATTAAAACCACATGAGAAAAAGTTTGTTCACGCGTTTAGTTCCACTTCCTGTCGTCTTCTTCATGGTTTCCCCCAGTAGCAACATCCTGTTATTGATCATGAGACTCGTGTGATGTCGAAATTTTTTTTTCCCATTTTAGCAAAATAAACCAATTAAAAAATCTTAGTGCCAAGTTTTTCTCCTAAACTGGTGTGTTTCCACTTAGCTAATTTATTTTTGAAATATCTCATTGTGCAATTATTGAATAGAAAAGCAGCTATTGAAATTAAAATACTCCACACGTTCTCGTTGCCATGGCAACCGACTGACAGCAGCTACAACTGTCAACAGAGCAGAGATTACGTAGCTTAATCCCCTGCTCTACCGATGATCTGTCAGAGTCGGTGTATCGGCTGCATGTTTTAGTGTTAAGTGAACCGAAATGCATCGAATTCTACAGCACAGCTACGTGTTAAGATGTCAGAGTCAAGCTAGCATAGCTAGCAGAGCTGACCTGCTTCCCGCTTTCTCCTCATTTTTTCAATCAAAACTTTTACTGACCTGTTAAGTTACACAAAAACATTAGAAAAACATTTTTTAGATTCTGTCAGTGTTTGTCATTTTTCCGTCTCAAGCATAAACGAAGCTTTAGCTGCTGAATCTAACTTCCTGTTTGAGCTCATCGCCATGGTTACCAAGCAACTGACTACAGCAAAGTTTGATGTCCATCGAAAACCTGCACTGCCTTGCGACTGGAACCAGAAGCGGCGCAGCGTCGTCGTCTCCTCCAGGCTCAGAGACGTTTTACATGCCAGCAGCGTTTTGGGATTCTTATTAATCTACTAATGGAAACGTTGAAAGGCAACAGTGCCGCAGCCAGGCGTGTTTTAAATTCTGTTAGCTTTGCTGTTTGGTTTTCATTAAAAGCTACAAAGTGTTTTTTTTCTCCTGATGTTGCTGGTGAGGAACGGCCCGTCTGCTCTGGTTAATTAGAGCAGGAACCCACAGGCGGAACGATGCAGGCGGGAGTTCTCACACTGCCAATACCTCAGGTGTGACTTTCAACAAAATCCAGTTTGTATTAAACAGTTTGGAGCTGAAATAATGAGCTGGTCCGGCCTATTGCTGATTTATTACTCCTGCATTCCAACACTTCTTGCTTTAGCTTCAGCTTTCTTTCTGTTCGAATGAAATATCTGAACATTTTAACTTGATTAAACCCTAAAACTTCATTTTTCAGCCTCTTCAGCCGTTAGAATGCTGGAGATGAGCCGCTGAAAGCATCCAATTTAAGCAAACGTTGGGACCAAACGACACTAATTGAAATTCAAATGAGGTTATCCACTTGGCCAACAGCGCCAGCCGATGTAAACAAGGTTATTAGCATTCCAGTGCAGCGGACGCGCTAGCATCAAGTCGCGTCATCGACGCCTCGCAGGTCTTTGGCGACCCCAATCAGCTTACATGAGTTCTGCTGCCCTGGGGTCGCAACCATGCAGGCTCTGCCCAGAGATTCATTACAGCCGCAATCAGCAGGAAATGAGGAGTGAAGAGAAATAATGGGAGGCTTGGACTAGGCCGTCAGTGACCTGTGACGACCTCTAATTCACGGCTCACTTTCAGTCTGTGAAAATGGTTTAATACAGCGAGAAAAATGGGAAAATTTATTCCAAATGATAGATTAAGAAGGTTAACAACCCAAAGAGAAGAAATTAGATGTCTGATTAACAACTCTTGATGCAATAAAGTGAAATTAGAATTAACATTAGCAACATGCTAATGACTGATAATTTCTCAAACATTAACATAAACCATGTTAGAGTTTCACATTTGAATTTGTGAAAAATGTTAGCATGTTAGCCAGTAAGCATGTTAGCCTCTTAGCATTTTAGCCTCTTAGCATGTTAGCCAGTTAGCATGTCAAAGTATCTGAACTTTAGTCATTTTCCATTAAACCTTTTCCAAAGTATTTCATTAGCATGTCCATGCTAACATGTGAAGCAGTAAACGATTAAATGTGATTAATCGTTTCAGTTTTACTTTAATTGTTTAAAGTTTATAATGTTTTTTGTGGGTTTTTTGCCATCAAAGGTTTTAATTAATTTGAGTGAAATCATTTTCTTAAGTTCATCACTGATGGAAAAACATTTTATTCTCATGTTTTGATAAACGTTTTTATTATTATTTTAAATTAAATGTATATATACACAGTTGTGGATTAATCATGTCTCTGAATGTGTTGTTCTTTTACCAAACTGCCTTTTTTTGACTCCATATAGTCTATTTAACAATTTATCGATCACTTCAGTAAGCGATTAATCACGATTAATCACTTCAGTCTAACTTCAGACCTTCTGATTCTGTTTAACCTAAGCTTTATAGTTTTAGTTTTGGTCATAAGAAGCTTGTTTTGATGATCTTAAATGACTTTTGGACTCATTTCTTTGCTGTTTCATGTGTTTAATGCGGCTAAATGAAGGTAAATCTGGATGAATTTAATATTTCTGCTTCCTCTGACGTTTTGCTTCCTGTTTTCTCAGACAAGTCGTGGATGCACACCCCAGAGGCTCTGGCCAAGCACTACATTCCCTACAATGCCAAGGTAAGACTGAAATACTGAGAAACATCGCCTCGGGTTTCTGTAAGTAAAAAAATAAAGTTTTCTGAAGGTGATTTGCATGTTTTTATGCTGTAAGCTGGGTTGTGACGCCGGCTCATTAATCTCCCACAGCAGCTGTTTACCTTGGTGCTGCAAAGTTTTTGGGAAACTTTTTTATAGTTTTAACCTTGATTGTTTGGTTTTAATGAGATCTTCAGGGGTTGTTGACGTAAAACGCCTCGTCTTTCTGCCTCAACCTTCTGAGCAACTCCCTCTGTTACGCAACAAGTCCTCAACTTTTGAAAGAGCGCTCCGACTCCCCGGCTTTATTATTCTGACAAAGATTCCTCCTCTGGTGAGGCGCGGATCTCTGAGAAACTCTGAAAAGTAGCAGATTCTCAAAACTGCTGCAGCTGCTTTTCTGCAATAAAAAAGAAGCGTGGTGAACTGGCAAAAGAAACACCTTTCCTGACATCAAAGCAGATTGTCAGCTTCCTCTGATGAGTTCCCCGTCTGCTCAGATTTGCTGAGATCTGAGTGAAAACGCGATCGCAGAGGGAGTTTCAGGCAACGTAATGAGGACGCTGCCGAACGTTCCCTCCGGTTTTAAACTCTCCGGATTTTCAAAACAAGCTCGCTTAACGATTTGCTGCTGAAACCAGAATGAGTCAGGAAGATGTTTTCTGTCTTTAATCGTTCTTTTGTTCATCAAGGAAGCAGCGTCTGTGTTTTTTATCTTTGCTCATTTTATTGTAATGGCACGACTGAAGCGCTTGGATCGCTTCCCTCCGTTAACCTCAGAGTTTCTTTTATTGCTTTGTGGAAGAAAAGCAAAGATGCGGCCGCTAATGAGAGGATCTGGGTCAGCTGTTTCACTGAAATGCTGCCCCCATTCTTAGCAAGTAATGAGAAAAACATAATTATCTGAAAAGTAAATGCTGAAAGGAGACATTTTGCTGCCTTTTGTCAAGGTGACACCATTTCTGGAGACAATCTCACTTCTACGTTTGTGATTTAATGCAGCTGATTAGAGGTTAGATTTACGCTTTGATCTACGTTTTCTGATATTTTATTTATTGGGTTTTTATTCATGTTACCACAAACTACAGACACCAATCCATTCTGAGGAAGCATGAGCACACAAAGTAGGCTACGCTAACACTAGTGGGTCTCTTGACAGTTAGCTGGTGGCTAACTGTGTGGTCAGAGAAACGTAACTGATTGGCTGAAAGCCGCTCGGCGCTGATTGGCTTGGATCATCAGAAGGTCGTTTAATTTGAGGTAAATATTTACAGCTTTTAAAGACGAATTTCAGCCATACTGATTTTTGCAGGTGAAAATTAAAATAAAAAAAAACGATAAAAAGTTTGTTATAAATTAAATGTCTAAAATAAAGTCTTGATTCCAATTAAACTGCATTAATTCCAAAAAAACTAGAATCAGCTGTAAACTGAGCTAAATCTAGCAAAGTAAGCTAACTAGCACGCGCCATAAAGTAAGCTAACTAGCACGCGCCATAAAGTAAGCTAACTAGCACGCGCCATAAAGTAAGCTAACTAGCACGCGCCATAAAGTAAGCTAAGTAGCATGCGCCATAAAGTAAGCTAACTAGCACGCGCGGTAAAATGAGCTAAGATTATCACATGCCGTAGGCTATGCTAATGCTAGCATACGCAGTAAACTAAGATAACTTAGTAATTTATAGCCATGGAAAGCTATAAGGACCGTAAAATTCATATTTAAATGTGTATAAATGATCCTGTGTTCTTTGTTATAAGCTTTTCTTCACCTCTACATGCTGTACATGCTGCCCTGCTCTGTAAAATCCGGCCCCTGCATTTGAACCTTTGTTGCTCCCGTTTGTGAATCTCGACGTGTTTCAGTTCCAGGCAGCAGGTGAGACGATGAAGGCTTTTCTAAGTGATGTCGTTCTGCAGCCAGAGATAAATTACCTTACAGGTCGTTACGTTGGCTTGTTGAATCCCAGCCTGACGTGATTGGAAGCCTGATCGGAAATCGTTGCTGTTGCACGTATTACATGCATATTTCACGCTGCGTCAGGTGCATCTACAACCTGAATGTGTTTCATAGATCCAGCGTCTCTGTGTCTAGACATCCGGCACCGTTTACATTTTTAATGCATCGCTTCTTATCTGGCGGGTCCTGGGCTCATCACCGCGCTGTTCGGCTCTCTTTGGCCCCTTCGTATTTTGGTTGAAGTAATTTGAAGGAATAATCTGGGCGTTTGGACCTGTTGCGAACGCGTCGCGGCGGCTGCAGAGCTCCGGCGGTTCTCGGTGCTGAGTTTAATCAGCTTTATGCTGTTTTATGCAGCAGCCAGAGCTGCAGTCCAGTTTGTGCCTCTGTTGGGTGTTTTTATCAGGATTCGAGCTGCTGTCGTTTGAAGCAGTCCTGATGTTTCTTGGCTCTTTTCCTTCTGCTTTCACCACTGAAGCGCGGGGCGCAGCGAGTTCCCGCTGCCGTTCCTCTGAATTTCTCAGCATGTGGAGAACAAGAGCTGCAGGTCGTTGTGCTTTTCACAGAAAGACTTTCTAAGATCTTTTTATTTCCCAAGAAGGAACAAAACACAAGTGAAAGCCTCAGCTTACTGCAAATGCTCGTTAAAAGTTCAACAAAGGTCACTTTGAGCTGCAGGTGGATTCAGGCTGAAGCCAAAGATTGTTTTAGTAATTGATTATTCAGATGATTAATCGATTATTCTGTTAATTATTCTAACGATTAATCAAATATTCTGATGCTCATTTTCTAACAATTTTTCTAATGACTAATCAGTTATTCGAATTGATCATTCTGATGATTATTTTAAAGGTTAATCAATTATTTGGACAATTATTCTGATGAATAATCAAATATTCTGATGGTTATTCTGCCGATTAATCAGTTAATCATGCGAATAACCACCAAATGAATCTGTTCCGACAATTATTCTATTAATTAAAATAATTAATCTTATTAATTATTTGAATTATTATTAACTTTATAAACAGTTTTTCATCTAAACTCAAAATGTCTAAATTTTCGTAGTTTTGTCTGGATTTCGTCTGTCTGTTCTTTCAGCTGAAGCTCTTCTGACTCTCTATTCTCCAGTTAACGATTAATCAATTACTAAATTAGTTTCAGATTATTTCAGTAATCGATTAATCATGATTAATCGTGGTTTTGTTTAGCTTGTTGCCATCTTGTCGTATTTTAGCACTGAGAAGGACGGTCAGCAGTTCTTCAGGTGTTTTATTTCCGAGGATGTAAACAAACAGAAGATTTTCTGCGTTTGCTCGTAATTCCTCTGAGATAAACAGTTTTAAGCAGCAATTTGCTGGAAATCCCAACATGTAAACAGTGACTGTGTGTGAGGCTAACAGACCTGCAGCTCAGTCTGTCAGACAAGCAAATTCTTTACGTCAGTCGCTAAACAATCTGAAGCCTGAACAGAGAAATTCAACCTGCTAAGGTTCTCCATCACCATGACATAATGTTGATGTTTAGAGCGCGGTGTGCTGCATGTGGTCGGCGGGAAGCTACAGATATTTGAGATATTTACAGGTTCATGTGATATTTGGTGGTTATACAGTCAGGAAACTCACTGACATTAAAATCTCTTTTAGTGAGCGTGTTCAGTCCAAGGCAGCAGCAACAAAGAGTTTACAGATTTAACCTGACAGATGGAATAATTCAACTCTAAAAGTCAGGAGAAACATCTGAAACAGAGGAGTCTGAATCCAGCAGCCAGTTAGCATCCAGTTAGCATCCAGCAAGCCTCCAGTTAGCATCCAGGCCTCCTCAAGTCCTCCTTAAGTCACTTTGATTCCATATATCCTCCCCGTAGCTCAGACTACAGAGCGTGTTAGCGTTGTGCATTAGCATATGCTAATG
>NW_006799986.1:729951-733403 GCF_000485575.1 Poecilia formosa | reverse complement strand
GAGAAACATCTGAAACAGAGGATTCTGAATCCAGCAGTCAGTTAGCATCCAGTTAGCATCCAGCAAGCCTCCAGTTAGCATCCAATTAGGCTCCAGCTAGCATTCAGTTAGCCTCCTGGTAGCATCCAGTTAGCCTCCAGTTAAAATCCTGTTAACATACAGTTAGCATCCAATTAGCCTCATGTTAGCATCCAGCAAGCCTCCAGTTAGCATCCTGTTAACATCCAGTTAGCATCCATTTAGCCTCCAGTTTACATCCAGCAAGCCTCCTGTTAGCATCCAGGCCTCCTCAAGTCACTTTGATTCCATATATCCTCCCCTTAGCTCAGACTACAGAGCGTGTTAGCGCTGTGCATTAGCATATGCTAATGACATGCAACCATAACATGGTGGTTCTCTCTTGATCTTCGTCTCAGAAGGTTTAGTTTTGTTCTTGAAGGTCTGGTCTTCATCTTGGCCTATAATCGTCCCGTCTTGGTCTTGAAAAACAAGTTTCAGCTCCAGAGGTCCATGTTGACCCCTCAGGTCATCGGGATCTGCCTACAACCGGGAGTAAAGGTCATCAGGATCTGCTGCCTCCCGAAACGAAGCGAGGCAGCAGATCCTGAGCTCACTGGAACCAAATGTCGTTCTCTGGGATAAGGAAACAAACTGTGTCTCACTGCTCTATGATCCTCTGCAGAAATGCAACATTCATCAGATATTTACAGGAATGTTTTAAACCTGTCTGGTTCAGAAGTTGCTCTATTGGACCAGTTAGGAACCAGAAAGTGTCTCCAGAAGAGAAGCGAGTTGTTGATCATCAAAGTCACAGTCGGAGCTTTTCGTGTTAAATTAGTCGCATTAAATGCGCCTCCCTCTAAGCGAGCCGGTCAGCTCTAACTGCACTCGGACTCGGCTCTTCGTTGTGTCATCTGAATGAACTCCTCGGGCCGGCCTGAGGTGGAAACGTGGACGGGAGGCCGGCTCGTTTTTCAGCGGCGTGAATCATTTGATGGATGAGCCTCGGAGCTCGATTCGCCTCCTCAAACGTCCCCAGTCGCCGCCCCACAATGCAACGGTCAAGAACACGCGCTGCTCTTTTCTATTCTGGGCCGCAGCTCTCGCAGACGTGACCGCCACTCTGCACAGAGTTCATTTGTCACGCCGAGGCGGAGCGCTGACATTCTGCATAAAAGCTTCATCTGCTGTTTTCCAACAGTTCATTATAAACCGCTTCACTTCTCAGAAACGATTTAAAATAAAACTGCTCCAGTCTGAATCAGATGCAAGATGGGCTCATTTGACACATAGATGATTCTCTAACGCTGTAAATCTGGTTAAAGTTATAAAGGAAGAGTTTATTTTCATGGACAGCCTTCCCCTGGTTGCTTGGCTGCACATTGTTGGCGTCTGCTAACGAGGATTAGCAGAGTCAGGATTTACCCTGGATGCTGAAGACAACCCACGGCTGTTTGCTCCGATGGCCGAACTCCTTATTTTGTTTTCTACAGCCTTTAAAGGAGCAACATTGATATTTATGAAGCCTGGTAATGGAACCAGCTGCACACATCGAGCTCAGCAGGAGGAAAATGGCGCCATCTGTTGGAGAAAAAGCACAATACAGGATTCCTACGCTTTTTATGATAAATATTTTCAATATTATCAGTTAGCTGAAAACACAATAAAAACACATTTTCTGGATCTGCAGTTACATTTAATACGTTAAATCTTTACCACAATGTTTACGAGAAAACTTCAGGAACTGCACAGCATGCGCATTTTGACCTGTTTGGCTTTCCATACATTTACCATGCTGTGTTTGCAGTGGTTGGCATCGCTAACTAAAACATTAGTTACGCTAAACCTAAAGCACTAATCAGAAACACTAGTTAGCTAATGCTAACTTGCTATGCTAACACATTATTTAGCAGAAGCTAATGCTAAAGCTAAAACAGTCTACTTCAACGGAGACAAATGGAAGAAATGAAAACTTGTTTTCTGGTGACTTTTTATAAAGGTTTTTTTTTTAACTGTTTTTGACCAAATCCAGTAAAAATCATTATTAAAAAATTTGAAGACCTTTTTTAACTTCTTATCTTTGTCTGATTTTATAACTGCAGTGAAAATCTGAAAAACTTTCCTTACAAAAAGCAGAAGAAACTTTCTCATTTCATCCAGGATCAGATGGAAAAATGTTGCATTTGTGTTGCATAAGAAACGTTTTCTTCTTCTGCAGTTCCTGGGAAACACGGAGGTGGAAGCCCCGAAAGGCACTGAAGTGGTGAAGGATGCAGTGAGGAAGCTGAAGGTAAGGCTGAGCAGACCGCAAGGTGACCTGGGAGGTTTTCAGCTCCAGGTGTCGATGCCTGGAAGTGCTGGATAAGCAGTTTGTCCAGCACAGAAAACTCTGCTGGATGGATTATTCATCAGCATCATCAGCTCCTTCGCTGAAACGCTTTGATATTTCTGAGTAAAATATGAAAATGAACTCAGATCGTTAACTTCAGCTCACATTCTGGCTGGACGAGGGCCGCACTCACCAACAAAAACACATTTATTGATTCTTAGATGTAATCTGATAAAGAATAACCCGGAAACATTAAAGTAGGGGTTGAACGACTACAATTTTTTTAAGGTTGACTAAATCATGATAATAGTCGAGTCAATGTCGACTAGTCGCGGTGACGTCATAGTGACGCAAGCGCAAAAACCTTCACAACGACTTGGAGGCTTTATCAGCTATTGTCACGGCAAATATTGATCCCCTCCCCTTCTCCCGCTTTTACTAAGTCTATTATGCAGAATTAAAAGAGCAATAAACAGATCACTCTGTTAACCACCGCGCCGCGCAACGCCCCTATTGCGGTAGCCTATGCTATAATTTACAGTTTCTCTTTATTATTAAATTATTTAAATTTTTATACAATTTGAGCTTTCTGACAAACTCACCTAGTCCACCTTCTTTCATTTCATTGGAAAAATCTGTTTAGTCATGTGATTGCGACTAGTCGACTGGCCCAGAAAAAAAGTCATTGCAGAGAAAAGAATCGATTAGTCGACTAATTGGTGCAACCCCTACACTAAAAGTGGCATTTCATGCTGCCTTGAATCGATCAGCTCCGCTTATGGCCTATAAAAAACATTTTTTCACTGAATCAAGAGTTTAGTCTGCTCAGTTCTGCCTGTCTTGAGCTGCTTTATGGCTGCAAACAGATGCGTAATTAAACAACCGTACGTCTTTGAAAAGCAGAAGTGGAGCCTCCTGCACAACCAACAGGAACGCAGCAAGTGGTTTCAACAATAAAACACTGCAAAAACACAAAATCTTACCAAGTATTTTTGGCCTAATTTCTACTGTTAATGTCTCAGTACACTCAAAAAAATACAAAAACTAACTAATGAGTAACTTTTCAGCGAGAAAAGCTTGTTTTTAGTCAATTTCTTAATGTTGGTGAAAACTTTCTTGATAA
>NW_006799986.1:728902-729941 GCF_000485575.1 Poecilia formosa | reverse complement strand
ACACATTGATTGATTCTTAGATGTAATCTGATAAAGAATAACCCGGAAACATTAAAGTAGGGGTTGAACGACTACAATTTTTTTAAGGTTGACTATATCATGATAATAGTCGAGTCAATGTCGACTAGTCGCGGTGACGTCATAGTGACGCAAGCGCAAAAACCTTCACAACGACTTGGAGGCTTTATCAGCTATTGTCACGGCAAATATTGGCCCCCCTCCCCTTCTCCCGCTTTTACTAAGACTATTATGTAGAATTAAAAGAGCAACAAACAGATCAGAATTAAAAGAGCAATAAACAGATCATTCTTCGTGAGCAGCGGAGAAAAGTTCGTTGCACAAAGTCGGGTCTGACTTTTTTCTTTTTTTTTTTTCCAAACACCGGCTGATGATCTCTGGGTAGTTACTCGTATAGGAGTCAAATTATCACACTGACCACTGGTGCTTTTGGAACATCACAAACCAAACTTATTATGAACGGATCCCGTTTGGTTACAGTTGAATTCAACGCTGCCTCCTGCTGCTCCTCCTCCCGATGCTCCGCTGATCAGCAGCGGCTCTCTGAACCGACATGCAGACGGCGGCAGACATCGCCTCTATCAGACCCTCAGGATGAAGCTTGGACTTAGTTTCCAGATGTAGTCAAACCTTTTCTTTACAAGAGCGTAAAGCTGCCAGGTTAAAAGCTTCAACACGCAGGATGACGCTGATCAGTTGGGGGATAAAAAAGCCTGACATCAAGCCGCGTTGTCGCACATCGGACTCCTGACTACCGCGGGCTAAAGTCTCTGTATGCGGGGCGCCGCGCTAACCGCCGCACCGCGCAACGCCCCTATTGCGGTAGCCTATGCTGTAATTTACAGTTTCTCTTTGTTAAATTATTTACATTTTTATACAATTTGAGCTTTCTGACGAACTCACCTAGTCCACCTTCTTTCATTTCCTTGGAAAAATCTGTTTAGTCATGTGATTGCGACTAGTCGACTGGCCCAGAAAAAAAGTCATTGCAGAGAAAAGAATCGATTAGTCGACTAATTGG